>NC_134357.1:338541077-338841077 GCF_048569485.1 Anomaloglossus baeobatrachus
TAGTCAATTTTTCTGCCTCATTGATTATTGGGAAGTGAATTTTCTGGATGATGTTGGGAAGGATTTTGTTATTTTGGGTTTGCAGCACCTAATCCAAAAGAGATCGATGTATACAGCATGACATGTTAGGTAGGCATCAGCAGTGTCCAGACACTCAGTGGCTGCAGGTAGGTGAGTGCACTAACCTGCACAGGACAGGTAAGTGAGTGAGCACTCGGCACAGGACAGATAGGCTGAGTGAGCATTCTTCACAGGACAGGTACTTGAGGGAGAATTCTGTATAGGACAGGCAGGCTGAGTAAGCACTCTGCACAGGACATGTAGGTGAGTGAGAACTCTGTATAGGGCAGGTAGGTAAGTGAGAACTCTGTATAGGACAGGTAGGTAAGTGAGCACTTTGCACAGGACAGGTAGGTGAGTGAGCACTCTGCACAGGACAGGTGAGTGAGCACTCGGCACAGGACAGGTAGGCAAGTGAGCATTCTTCACAGGACAGGTACTTGAGGGAGAGCTCTGTATAGGGCAGGCAGGCTGAGTGAGCACTCTGCACAGGACAGTTAGGTGAGTGAGAACTCTGAATAGGACAGGTAGGTAAGTGAGAACTCTGTATAGGACAGGTAGGTAAGTGAGCACTCGGCACACAAGAGTTAGTTGAGTGATAACTCGGAACAGGTCAGGTAGATGAGTGAGTATTCGGCACAGGACAGATAGATGATGGAGAATTTTGTACAGGACAAGAAGGTGAGTGAGATGTCGGTACAGGGCACTTAGATGAGTGAACACTTTTCACAAGACTTGTAGGCAGAGTAAGCACAAGGCACAAGAAAGATAGGTGAGTGAGAACTCTGTACATGACAGATAGGTGAGTGAGAACTCTGTACATGACAGGTAGGTGAGTGAGAACTCTGTACATGACAGGTAGGTGAGTGAGAACTATGTACATGACAGGTAGGTGAGTGAGAACTATGTACATGACAGGTAGGTGAGTGAGAACTATGTACATGACAGGTAGGTGAGTGAGAACTATGTACATGACAGGTAGGTGAGTGAGAACTATGTACATGACAGGTAGGTGAGTGAGAACTCTGTACATGACAGGTAGGTGAGTGAGAACTCTGTACATGACAGGTAGGTGAGTGAGAACTCTGTACATGACAGGTAGGTGAGTGAGAACTATATACATGACAGGTAGGTGAGTGAGAACTATGTACATGACAGGTAGGTGAGTGAGAACTATGTACATGACAGGTAGGTGAGTGAGAACTCTGTACATGACAGGTAGGTGAGTGAGAACTCTGTACATGACAGGTAGGTGAGTGAGAACTATGTACATGACAGGTAGGTGAGTGAGAACTATATACATGACAGGTAGGTGAGTGAGAACTATGTACATGACAGGTAGGTGAGTGAGAACTATGTACATGACATGTAGGTGAGTGAGAACTCTGTACATGACAGGTAGGTGAGTGAGAACTCAGCACAGGACAAGTAGATGAGTCAGCTCTCGGCACAATACTGATAGGCTGAATGAGCACTCGGCACAGGACAGAAAGGCTGAGTGAGCACTCGGCACCGGACAGTAAGGCTGAGACAGCATTCTGCACAAGACAGGCTGAGTGAGCACTCGTCACAGGACAGGTGGGTGAGTGAGCAGCCGGCACAGGACAGAAAGGCTGAGTGAGCACCCAGCACAGGGCAGGCAGGCTGAGTGAGCACTCGTCACAGGATAGGTAAGTTGAATTAGATATGTCACCTTTAGCTGCACCAAGAAAGTGTAACAAGTGCCTACTGGAAGAGTGAGAACTAAAGCTTACATCAAAGAAAGAAATAGATTTGGTGACAAAGAGTGAAACAATGAGAAAAGTATAGAGAGGAGGAGTGATATAGGGAAAGAGAGAGGAAGAGATGGAAGAGAAGTTAGGATGGGGTGTTAAAGAAGAAATAAGAGAGAAAGAGAGGAAAAGAAAAAAATATGAAGGAAGAGCAAGAAAGATACAGAGAGAGAGAATGAGAGGAGAGAGAAATGAGAGAGAGAGAGAGAGAGAGAATGACAAAGAGAAACAGAAGAGGGAAAAAAAGTAAAGAAATATAAGAAAAAAGTAAAACGGAGGAACAAAGAGGAAAGATGACTAGAGTGAAAAAATGGAATAGAAACAGTAAGGAAGGGTTAGTAGAGAAGAGAGCATGAAATAGGAGGTAGCAGAGGAATAAGACCAAAAAGATAAGGAAGAAAGGATGAAAAGAGAAATAAGAAAGAAAGAAAAGAAAGAAAGAAAGGAAAAATGAAAGATATAAAACAAAGATAAGGACAACACAAGAAAGCAATAAACTAATTACAATAAGTAAAGAAAGATATGGAGAAGAGAAGGACAAATATAACACAGGATAATAAAGACAGAAAGAAAAGCCAGCAGAATGGACAGGAAAGAAAGAAAAGAGCAGGAATGAAGAGGGGGAATGGAAAAAAAAAAGAAGAGAGGCAGAAAAGTAGAGAAGGAAGGTAGAGAGGGAAAAAAGAATAGCGGAGACAAAGGTGATAAGAAAGAAACAAGAAAAAGACGGGCAGATATGAGAAAATAAAGAAAGAGGAGAGGACAAGGAGAATGGGAAAACAGATCAGAGCTCAGTGTGAAGGGACTGGAATGAAAGGAGAGGAAAAGAGAAAGAATGGAGAAGAAGCGGCAGAGAAGACACAGAGCACACAACAGATACAGATCGACACGAAAACAAGAAGGATCCGAATTCTAACCGGACAGTGTGAATCAGTCAGTAAGGAGACTATACAGACAGAAGGAAAAGGAGGACAGAAGAGGAGAGCAGGAGCAGGAGGACAGAAGAGGAGAGCAGGAGCAGTCCTGGTGCAGATCCCACCAGAGAGTGTGAATCAGTCAGTAAGGAGACTATACAGACAGAAGGAAAAGGAGGACAGAAGAGGAGAGCAGGAGCAGGAGGACAGAAGAGGAGAGCAGGAGCAGTCCTGGTGCAGATCCCACCAGAGAGTGTGAATCAGTCAGTAAGGAGACTATACAGACACAAGGAAAAAGAGGACAGAAGAGGAGAGCAGGAGCAGGAGGACAGAAGAGGAGAGCAGGAGCAGTCCTGGTGCAGATCCCACCAGAGAGTGTGAATCAGTCAGTAAGGAGACTATACAGACAGAAGGAAAGGAGGACAGAAGAGGAGAGCAGGAACAGTCCTAGTGCAGATCCCACCAGACAGTGTGAATCAGTCAGTAAGGAGACTATACAGACAGAAGGAAAAAGAGGACAGAAGAGGAGAGCAGGAGGACAGAAGAGGAGAGCAGGAGGACAGAAGAGGAGAGCAGGAACAGTCCTAGTGCAGATCCTACCAGAGAGTGTGAATCAGTCACTAAGGAGACTATACAGACACAAGGAAAAGGAGGACAGAAGAGGAGAGCAGGAGGACAGAAGAGGAGAGCAGGAGCAGGAGGACAGAAGAGGAGAGCAGGAGGACAGAAGAGGAGAGCAGGAGCAGTCCTGGTGCAGATCCCTCCAGAGAGTGAAGAAGCGGAGACTCCTGTTACCTAGTAGGTGTCATGTCCATCTGTGCAGCAGTAACAAGCTCCAGAGCAGCACTTCCAGCCTGCAGGGAGCACTGCTACTGAGCCTCCATCATCTCACCATACCCAGCCCAGGGTTTCTCTGCCCCTTATATACCCCCCATCTCTACACAGGGCAGGTGCAGCTCCAGAGGAGAAGCAGCACCGCCTCTACCAGTCTGCACCCACCTCCTCCCACCCTGCTACACTGGACTTACTTCATATCAGCAAACAATATGATCAATCACTCTTATCTCCAGTCCCTCACTAGATTGGATTCTTCAGCATTATAGCACAATATACTTTATTGTTCTCATCATTGACAATTAATCTTCTGGACATAACTTTTATCAGTAATATTATGGGCTAGAAAGCATTTCTACTAGCATATTTGCAGATTATAGTCTGTAAGAATACTCCTATAATCTTGGTTTGGATTGTTCTATTATATCCCTACTTATATACAATATTACAGAACATACAGTTTCCCTGTAGGCAGCTCTTTCTATATGGTTCCCCTGTATGGCAGGAGGCAGGTATTGTCAGGCTTGTAATATGAGTGCGGTCAGCTGCAAGGTACATGAATAGGCAGCTAAGAGCGGGGCTTTGTGTCCTTCCAACTGTATGACTCAAGGCATATTTGTATCCAGTGATGACTATTGAGGCAGCCAATAATAATAATGAGCATTGTCTGGTATAAGACACAGACAAATATTCAGAATTTACAATATGATTGTGGACATAGGCGACCATACCGCAAATGCAAACCATGCAGCTGCTATAAGGGCGCAAGGGTCATGAAGGTGGAGTGAAGGGAAAAAGTAGTAAGACTATAAGGCCATGTGCGCACACTGCATCTTTTTTTTTACTACAACGATGCAGCGTTTTTTGCCCAAAAAAATACACCCACAACAAAAACGCATAAAAAAGCATGCATTTAGCCGCGTTTTTACTGTGATTTTGCCCAATGCATTTTTTACCCAATGCATTTTTTAAGTCAAATCTATTGATAGAAAGAATAGATATAAAGGACATATAGAATAGACAGAAAGAAATAACATATATAATAGATAATAAAGAACAGATAGAATAGATAGAAAGAAATAACAGAAAAGCTCGATAAATAGAGGGATAGCTAGCTTGGCCAACTGTTTTTTTAATGATTTTATGTTAAAAAAATTACATGGGGTCCCCCCCCCATTTTTCTTATCCAGCACAGGAACAGCAGCAGATGTTGGCTGCAACCCTCAGCTGTTTGCTGTACCTTGGCTGGTTATGATCCCGCGCTTTTTAAAAAAAATTGATTTATTTAAAAAAAATGATGTGGGGTCCACCCCAATTTTCTAAAACCAGCCAAGGTACAGCAGACAACTGGGCACTGATATTATTATGGTGGGAAGGGCCATGGTTATTTGGACCTTTCCAGGATAACAATAGCAGCCCGCAGCTGCCCCAGAGAGGTGCTAATTCTGGTGCTGTGCCCGGCTCTTCCCGTTGCCCTGGTGTGGTGGCAATCAAGGTAATAAGGCGTTAATAACAGCCCACAGCTGCTACTAAGCCCTAGCTTTACTGATGGCAGGTGTCTATGAGACACCCCCCTATCACTAATCTGTAAGTGAAAGTAAATAAACACAAACACCTAAAAATCCTTTATTTGAAATAAAAGACAAAAAACAGCCTCTTTCACCACTTTATTAACCCCTCATACACTCCTCCAGGTCCACTATAATCCACACGAGGTTCCACGACGCTTCCAGCACTGCTACATCTGAAGCTCACAGCAAGAGCCATAGAACATGACTGCCCGCTGTGAGCTCCAGCGACTGAAGTGAACCATGTGATAAGTGGTGACGTCACTCAGATTAGCCACAGCCACAGCTGGAGTCCTCCACCTGTGACAGCAAATCACCCGAGTGACTAAAGTGAGCCGTGTGATCACAGGGACGTCACTCAGATGATGTGCGGTCACAGGTGGAGGACTCCAGCTGTAGCCACAGTGAAGCTGAGTGACATCACTGCATCTGTGTTTGGTAGGAGCCCCGAACCTCGGGAGTGCTCATCTCTAACCAATAAAGCGGACAGCCTTTTCCCTCCAGCTGGCTATTAAGCTTTCACGCCTTCTGTATGGCAAAGAAGCGGAAAAAGGAAACTCATGCAAGAAGTTTCTCTGTCCTCCTCCAGTTCCCAGAGATTTATTCCAGGTTCTCTGGTTTCTTCCCACACTCAAAAGACAACTGATAGGAAATTTATAGTGCAGTCCCCAATGGGGATGATTTCAGTGGAATTAATGGTGCTATATAATTGAGTAAAATAAATAAGATGCTAGAAGAATGCATTAAATAGTTTTCTATGGGATCTTTTCCATTCATCCAAAGCATTAGTTGTTTCCCTATGCACTTTGAAACGCCAGAGAGCATTTTTTGATGTAGCAAAAGAAACTGGGAAAAAAGCCTAGGGACAACTGATGCCATGTTTACATCAATGGTCAACTGTTCAGGCTCAAAAACCAGACACGGATGGTCCAGATATACGAATCTCACATTTTTCTCTTCTCCTTTCTGGTTCTCCCCTTCTTGCCTTACCTTTAAATTCCTATCCAGCTCCTGTGCCATAAGAGTATTATTATTACTATGGCTGACACAGTGTTCCCTTCCCCCTACCCTTCTTGTCCTTTTGGCACACTCCTTTCCTCTCTGCATTCTCAGGGGGGAGATATGACAGGGTAATAAAGAGTTGCACAATACACTATTAAAAGGCAATTAGCTGAATTGCTGGAACGAGACCAGCCTGTGAGTGACAGGGTTAATGGCTGGCAAGAGCACAGGAGAGTGATGACTGAAAGCAGAAAATAGCAGGCGCTGCCCATGGTGCTGATCTGAACACATCCCAAGCAATGTCATACATTCATCTATGGACTGTCCATGTTCCTAGTATTTAGCGCACACATATTTTAGTTCCCCTATTGAAAAGAATCTGTTACCATGTTTGTGCTGCCCCATCTGACAAGAGAAAATAGAGGCAGAAACCCCAATTCTAATGATGGGGTTCTTCCCATAGTTATGCTAGTCCTTTCAGTGATGAGCTTCATCTATGCAGTCTTTGATATTCACAAGTTCTAGCTATCCCTCACCACCAATAATTGACAACTTTCTGCCTATGCATTGTGCACACAGAAAGCTATCAATCAGTGATGTGGCCCCATTGTAAGGAAGTCATCACTGAATAGCCCAGCAGCTAAAACAGTGATATTATAAAAACTAAAGCAAGGAGCCCAGTAAGTAACATGCCACATAATAGGAATCCATTTCTGCTCCTACAGTATAATAAGATTTAGCCTCCCATCAGTCTGCCCATCTCTACCATGCCATAAATACAGCAGAGCAAAATATCCTGCCATTAGGCAGCACCATGACCATCAAGGGCTGTGCTTGGTCTGAAACAATGTTTAGGCCAGCGTAACATCCACATGACTGCCAAGAGCCATGGTTTCCAAGCAGAACATTGCCCCAAGGATCACATGGCCTCGGCTAGCTGAGGACTGGCCAGTCTGAATTGCTTCTTCTGCTGACTACGATCGAAATGTGGCATAACACACAGGGCATCACTACTTATTGTGTGTAGCCATATAGCTGCAAACTGGTGAGCGTGCCCATGCCAATCTCTGTTTTCTTAGACATTATGATGATGCCAGATGCATGTGCTTTACTTACGTGAGGAAAAAAGGGCACGAGGGTGCATTAAAGGGAAACTGTCACTAGATTTTTGCTCTCCCATCTGAGAGCAGTGTGCCGCCCCCGTGCCAGCAGCCGGCGGCGCTGCTCAGATCTGGGCCTTCTGGGGTGGTGGTGTCGCGGGCGGAGGAGGGGACGCTGCGCTCTCCCACTGCTCGGGTCCGGCTGCCGCTGCTGCTGCGGCCTCTGCTGCATGGTGGCTCGAGCGATGGGCCGGATCCCGGGGACTCGAGCGGCGCTCCTCGCCCGTGAGTGAAAAGGGGATTGGTTTTGGGGATTTATTGTCCGTGACGCCACCCACGGTTGTGGTGATTGTGTGGACACCACCGCTGCTCTGTATAGGGATCCCGGGAGCGGTGACAGGAAGCAGCTTTGTTGTTATTTCTCCCCTCCGTGGGTAGGGGGTGGTTGTCCCGGGGCCCAGTGATGAGATGGGGGATGAGGGATGGCCGGCCCGGTGCGGGGCTTGGTGAGGTGTAGGGTCGCGGGGGGGCAGCGCTGTGCCTCACGGCACGGTGGTACTCACTCAGCCTGAGACGTTGACACAGTTCTCGGTAAAACACACGGCTGGAAAGACGGTTCCCACGGATGGCTGCTGTTGCTTTTCCCCGGTAGTTGGCGGTGACAGTCTCTGTCCCTGCACCTAAGTCAATGTTGGTAGCGATGGATTCCCACCGGTAACCCGCTCCCCGACTTGGATATGGGCTGGAGGAGCCCCTCTGTGCCCGCAGGCGCTGGCCCTGAGAAACTGGTGCCTTGGCGGTGGCGGTGTCTCTCTCCTACGGTTGGACTGTTGCCTTCAATCGGGACTTAGTTGTTGGGAGACCCGGAGGTCCCCTTCACTGATGGATTTGGCAAATTCACGGCGACTCCTAGCCTTGCCGGGATCCGAAAGGCCCCTGCCAATGGTGCTGGCTTCCCTTTGTATACCGGTCCGGTACCGCCGGGCCACCACCCGTCCACGGTCCTTTCGGCAACCTCCGATCAGCCTCTCCTGCAGACGGTCACCACCGTCTGCTAACCTTGCTGTCTCAGTCCGGGGCACACACCCGGACCAACTTCAGGCTTTCCAAACTGTCACTTTCTCCTTCACTTCAACTCCTCTCTCTTGCTCCTCTACCACTTCACTCTTCCTTCAACTCCCACTAACTGCCTGGTTTTCCCGCCTCCAGGACTGTGAACTCCTCGGTGGGAGGAGCCAACCGCCTGGCCCACCCCCTGGTGTGGACATCAGCCCCTGGAGGAAGGCAACAAGGATTTCTGGTGTAGCTTTGGTGTACCTATCCGGGGTGTAGGGTGTGGTGGTGTCTTTACCTGTGACCCCTGGATTGCCCAGGGCGTCACATTCCCCCTTAGCAAAATGCAGACCGTCCGCGGGCTGCCCGTCCAACACCGGTTTTGTTTTTCTGAAAAAAAGATAAAAACATACATACAAGTAAAAGAACATCATCCCACAACGGGAGGCACTTTTCTTAAACGTTACGGTAACATTTCAAACGATTGCTGCTGCCGCTCTCTCCCACCCAAGTAACCTGGCCCTGATGCTGCCCCTAAGAAACAGGCAGCACCCCTTGACCCCAGTCCTGAACCAAGTCACCCGAGCGGGATCTGTCCTTCCCCTCCAGAGGGTAGCCACCGGTTCCGGTGGTGGCTGGGCCCCAGCCTGCTCCACTGCGGGCCCTCCCTGCAACCTGCCTCTCCGGTGGCGGTAACGGTAAGCTGCAACAAAATATATTTACATGCCACTAACGTCTGTGGTTGCCCTGCAAGTTCATGGGCTTGTCCGTAAGGAGTCCCGTACGCAACTTTTCAAACGGTCCCCACGGGGACAACGGTGCCGGCAATGGCTGGGTCAATCACGGTTACTGACAATCAGGTTACTTGCTCATCGGTTGATCACTTTCATTTTCTCATAACTTTTAAACTTTAAAACAAGGCTTTCAACACACAGGTGGTCCCGACAGGGACGGTGCAACGGTACTTCGCTGCCCTTACTCTGAGTCCTCGACATCACCTGACGGAGGGGGCGCGGCGCTCACACGGGCCTCCTGGCTGCCCCTTAACTTGGCATCCAGCGCAAACCACCCCCTCTCCCCGCAGTGCCGGGTGTACTGTACAAGGTCCCCTGGCATCAGGTTGCGGCCTGGGTGCTCTTCTGGCAGGTGAGCATTCACATCCCGCCGGGCTATAAACACTTCGGCCTCCAGGCCCGGTTCATAAATGAATCCATAGCCCCGGCGGACATCAAACCGCCTCACCTGCCCCTCATACAGCAGGCCCCAGACACGGAAGGTCGCTTGTCTCAGGCTCTCTTTTTCCCGTATCGTATGGGCCACCATCTCCTCCTTCCTTCTTTCTCTCTCCTCGATTTCCAGACCCAGCGGTAGCGGCTCCCTGTCCCAGTACGGCGCTGCTGCGAGCTCCGGCGCACGGGTCGGGCCCCGCGAGACCTCTCTTTGTTTTTTTTTCTAGTCTTGAGGCTGCAATTCACATGCTTGTAATGTTGCATGTTTATTGAACATTTGTTACAGCTCAGTTTTTTGGTGTTTTTTGTTTGCTTTCTTGCCTTAGTGCAAGTTGGGGGCGCAGCCCTCCTTATACTGAGACTGGGCAATCAATCTGCTTCCCACTTTGCTGTGTATTTAATCTGGGACCCAGCTGACCACTTCTTATCATTCATATTGGAGTTTTGATAGACACAAGTCAGGTATAGAAAATGTTTTTAACTTTAGTAGGTTAGGGACCGTCCCAGATGGGTACACCGTGACGAGGTGGGACGGCTTCTTACCTTTTTGCAAAAATGTATATACTAAGTACCCTGTTATTAAGCACTTGCAATTTATTTATTTATAGTCAGGGTATTTTTCCTACAATTTTTCTCTGTGTTTTTTTTTCTAGTCTTGAGGCTGCAATTCACCTGCTTGTAATGTTGCATGTTTACTGAACATTTGTTACAGCTCAGTATCTTTTGGTGTTCATTGCAACACTATAGAAACCCTGTCTGCCTGTGAGATGGAGGCTGAAGCTGAGAAGAACCTGCAGAAATGTCAGTTATAATCACACACAGCTCTGCAATGAGAGCACAGAGCGGCCATCCCACTGGTCACGCCCCATTTATTTAAAATAAGCTCTGGAGGCGGAGTTATCTTCCAGGCAGGATACGCCCCATAGCCTAGAAGACCTTATTTACATAAAATTATAAAAGATGATTTATCCACAACAAGGCATCTGATATGATGCAGACAGGTGTGACATTTTTCAGCATTCTATAACCTTTATGTCCATATTAACAGTTTAGATAGGGCAAACGTGGTGACAGATTCCCTTTAGGCATAAGTGCCATCCTCACCAAGGTCTGAACTATGAAAATATTCAATGTGAAAATTTAGAAGCATTTAAATTACATCTTCCAGTCCAAAAAATATCCTGTGCTTTGATCTAGACTAGAGTCTGGCCAAGGGACGATCCATCCCCGGAATAAGCAAAGGCCGAGCTGCCGCATTGTAATGTATGCACGTGGTCGCATTATCTGGGCGCACACAATGGGTGCCTTTTAGCAACAGAAAGGCAATCTTAGTGCACACACACTTATTTATACAGATGCTGACCTTCCAATAGTAAATATCAAACCTCCAATTTCTCTGGAGGGACCTGGAACACATGACTGCGGCAATAGACTGGGAAGGGGAGGAATAATAAAGTGTAGGTGCAAATGCCCGCTTATAGGGACTATAATAAGATCTACAATAGAGCCCTTTATCCTCCGCCTTTTCTGTACGGACTGCTTGATTTGATGAACACAGACGGTAAACTAATGAAGCCATTATACGGTTAATGTGATGGTCACACATGGATGACAAGCAGCCTCCATGTCCACAGCACTCCCTTTATGATGATTTGGATTTCTCCTGCTTTACCAGGCATGAAATGAGAAATGCCTGACAAACAGACGTGTTCTGACCCACACAAATAATGTGGATCACTATCACATACAAAATATATCTGGATTTTATCCCGATGGACTCGTACAAGAATGGTATCATAGCCACTCGGAGTTAGTGTACTAGTATATAAACGCTATGGATATAGCTAAGAACAATGTATAAGACAAAGCAATAATTCTTGAAACAGTGTCTGATACAATTTAGTGGCTGAGCTGTTCTTGGAGAATTAAGGCCCCATCACACTAAGCAACATCGCTAGCAACATCGCTGCTAACGAACAACTTTTGTGACGTAGCAGCGATGTTGCTAGTGATGTCGCTGTGTGTGACATCCAGCAACAACCTGGCCCCTGCTGTGAGGTCGTTGGTTGTTGCTGAATGTCCTGGGCCATTTTTTAGTTGTTGCTGTCCCACTGTGAAGCATAGATCGCTGTGTGTGACAGCGAGACAGCAACAACTAAATGTGCAGGCAGCAGGAGCCGGCTTCTGCGGAGGCTGGTAACCACAGTAAACATCGGGTAACCAAGAAGCCCTGTCCTTGGTTACCCGATATTTACCTTTGTTACCAGCCTCCGCCGCTCTCACTGTCAGTGCCGGCTCCTGCTCTGTGCACATTTAGCTGCAGTACACATCGGGTAATTAACCCGATGTGTGCTGTAACTAGGAGAGCAGGGAGCCAGCGCTCAGTGTGCGCTGCTCCCTGCTCTCTGCACGTGTAGCTCCGTGCGCTGGTAACCAAGGTAAATATCGGGTTGGTTACCCGATATTTACCTTAGTTACCAAGCGCAGCATCTTCCACGCTGCGCTGGGGGCTGGTCACTGGTTGCTGGTGAGCTCACCAGCAACTCGTGTAGCGACGCTCCAGCGATCCCTGCCAGGTCAGGTTGCTGGTGGGATCGCTGGAGCGTCGCAGTGTGACATCTCACCAGCAACCTCCTAGCAACTTACCAGCGATCCCTATCGTTGTTGGGATCGCTGGTAAGTTGCTTAGTGTGACTGGACCTTTAGATGCTTATGCTTAGTTATGTATGTTTAATGATTGCATAGAAATACAGTGGTGCTTGAAAGTTTGTGAACCCTGCAGAATTTTTCAGGTTTCTGTATAAATTTGATCTACATTTACAATGTAAAGAGAACCAAAATAAACAAATGAGTCAAAACTATTAGACTTTGTTATTTTTTGTTGAAGAAAATGATCTGTAAGTGTGAATAATATGTGAACCTTGGCTTTCAGTATCTGACTTGACCCGCTTGCGCAACAATAACTGGATCTAAACGTTTCCGGCAATTGTTGATAAGTCCTGCAAATCGGCTTGTTATGTTGGGGGTTCTCTCCCATGAACTGCTCGATTCAGGTCAGGACTTTAACTTTGCCATTTGGAAACTTGAATTCATGGACAGATGTCCTGACATTTTCCTCTAGAATATGTTTGTGTAACTCTGAATTCATTTTTCCATCAACAATGCCAAGTTGTTCTGGACCAGATGCAGCAAAACAGGCCCAAACCATGATACTACTACCACTGTGTTTCACAGATGGCATGAGGTTTTTGTGCTGGAAGAGAGAATTTTTGCTTTCACCAAATATAACACATCCTCTTCTGATACTGACATCTCAGAGATTGGAGAGACAGCTGCTTGAGCTCAGCTACATGACTAAAGCTAAAAATTCAGATTGTGTCAGCCAGTGATACTGCACCCAGTGATCTAATTAACACACCATTGGATTCAGAATCTTCTTGCCTACATCATGCTTCTCTCAGATGAGGTAGCAAAAACCTGCTGACAGATTCCCTTTAAGTAGCCTTCTGGCTGTATCTGTAAAAACTACAGATGGGCAGCCATGGTTTTTTTTTATAGCAGTGGCTTTCTCCTTGCAATCTTGGCGGAAATATAGTGATTGAGAAGGGATTATCCTAGTAGTGAAAAACCAATGTAAAACTCTTAAGAATGTATGATTTTCACTGCTGGGTCATCTCTAGTTTGTTGTTCCCAGAAAAGTTATTGATTTTGTAGTAGTAGCATTAAAGCAAAAGAAGCATAGTCAAAAGCAGAGACAAGGGTGTATCGCCGGCGTCACTGCACTACACTGCCTCTCCCCGGCAGGGAAGCCGGCTCACTTACCCCAACAGCCAGACATCTGTCTGCCTCCTCCCAGGGCCTGTGCATGTTGCAAAGGTCCCCTGGGAATGCGTCTTTAGTTAGTTAGTCTACAGACTGCTAGCTAGCCCCTTTCCCGTTACCTACACCTGTGTCCGCCTTCCCATACTTGCCTGCCACTGTCATGCCCACTGTACCTTTCTGCTCCAGCCAACCTTGCTGCATCCACCTGCACTAGAGACTTTACCTGCTTGTATCTATGTCCATACCTGAGCCCATCCTTGCCCTGGAGGTCAGCTACTACAGTCCCAGTCTCTGCCCTGAGAGTGGCACCTGGCGTCTCCCCTCCACTGGTGTTCACTTAGTCAAGCCCCTCCTACATCAGGGTAAGCCCGTGTCCCTTCTGTGGTCCAGTGGGTCTACTCCTACTCGAACTTGCCGCCTCAACACGGCCGAGCATTACAGTTTGCGGTGATGAGCGTTTCAGTTTCCCGCTACTCTGGATGACCTGATTTTCTTGGATACCCAGATCGACATCAGGTTACAGGAGCGATCCATGGTGGTGAAACATGATAGGGGACCTCGTATACATCTGGTTACATCCCTCAAGAGGCCGCTGATGTCCCAGTTCCCAGTTGCCACTCCTGTTCCTGAACCCATGCAGGTTGACCATTTCAAGATATCCGAACAACATCCAGACCATCATCGAGCCATGGACCTGTGTTTCTACTGAGGAGGTGTGAAACACTTCATCCTTGCATGTCCCATGAAGCCGGGACCCTCTTGCCCTGGGTGAGTATGATGGGTCACCTTTGGCAGTACTCTGTTATGGCCCACCTAGATGCAGGACCTGTTGGAAACTTCATTCAATAGGCTGTGGTGAATCAGTACCAGTTTCCCGTCCGATGCCTCCGAAGTCCCTTAAAAGTGTCTTTGGTGGATGGAACACTCTGGATGGAAACAATATGCTTTGCTTCTGAGCAGGTGAAACTTCAAGTGGGAGCTTCTTATTCAGAGAAGATATCTTTCTTGGTGCTTTCGAACTTGTCCTGTCCATTTGTCCTGAGTCTGCTTTGGCTCCAGGCTTACGAACCTGCACTGGACTGGAAATCCAGAGAGGTGCTCTATTGGGGGCAGAATTGCCATAAGAAATGTCTGATCACTGAAACCTCAGTGATGCCTTTCCGGGTCCAGGAAGAGGTCTCTCAAGCAGCAGCCATCCACCCCACCCCTTCCACCAGCCATTCCTACAGCTTCCAAAAACATCTTGCTGGAGAAGAAACTTCCTTCAGGCCTAGTGAAGAGGGGGCGTAAGGGGGGGTACCGTAGTGCCGTTGTCCCTGCACTACCCTGACTCTCCCCGACATGGATGCCAACTCATCCCCATGGCAGGATAGCATGCTCCCCCACACCCCCACAGCCATTCATGTGCTTGACTGCTTGCTTCTCCCATGGCCTGTACACTCTACTCAGGTTACTCAGGAATGCACCTTTAGTTAGTCTACCATCTGCTAGATAGTTGTTAGGTCCCAGGCTCCTGTCCTGTTACCTACACCTGTGTCTGCCTTCCCAAGCTTCCCTACCCCTGTTGTGCCCACCATAGTTTTCTGCTTCAGCCATCTCGGCTGCATTCACCTGCACTATAGACCACCTGCTTGCACCGGTGTCCATACCTGAACCCATCAGCTGCCACAGTCCCGGACACTTCCCTGGGAGTGGCACCTGGCGTCCATCCCGGTATTCACTTAATCAAGCCCCTCCCACGTCAGAAAAAGCCCAGGTCCTCCTTGTGGTCCAGTGGGTCCACTCCTGCTCTTGCTCACCGCCTCAACACCACCGAGTGTTACAAAGGGTAATCATCAGAAAAATATGCGACTACAGGTCAGAGGATGAGGAGGGGGAATAGAAAGCAAAAGAGGCAAAAGTAAGAGCCAGGAAACAGGTATGTAGAATGTAAGAGGCAATGTAAAGGCAATATTCAGTAACAATGCCAAGGTCAGCATTAAGGGGTACTTTGCACGCTGCGACATCGCTAGCCGATGATAGCGATGTCAAGCGCGATATTACCCTCCCCCGTCGCACATGCGATATCTTGCGATAGCTGCCGTAGCGAACATTATCGCTACGGCAGCTTCACACGCACTTAGCAGCCCTGCGACGTCGCACTGGCCGGCGACCCACCTCCTTCCTAAGGGGGCGGGTCGTGCGGCATCACAGCAATGTCACATGGCAGGCGGCCAATAGAAGCAGAGGGGCGGAGATGAGCGGGATGTAAATATCCCACCCACCTTCTCCCTTCCGCATTGCCGGTGGATGGCGGGTGCAGGTAAGGAGATGTTTGTCGGTCCTGCGGGTTTACACACAGCGATGTGTGGAGCTGCAGGAACGACAAACAATATCGTACTTGCGGACACACCGACATTATGAAAATGAACGACGTGACACAGATCAGCGATTTTTGACTGTTTCACGCTCGTTCATCTTCTCCCCTAGGCGTTACACGTTGCGACATCGTTACCGGCGCCGGATGTGCATCACTTTCAATTTGACCCCGACGATATCGCAGTAGCGATGTCGCAACGTGCAAAGTACCCCTAAGACCAAGGTGAAGATCCTGCAAGACATTGTCTGTTGACTGAGGTCTATGGCTGAAAGAGTGTAAACCTCAGTCAACAAGCAAGGCCTTACAGGATGGCTATGCTCTAAATAGGCAGCATGCCCAATGTAACCGTTTTGAGCTGATTGCCATACCAACCTGGTGCACTGTACAGCCAGAACATGAGAGCTGTGACCTGAATTTAAAGGATCATGACTCAAAAAATCTGGCCAGATGGATAAAGTTTAAACCAAAAGATCAGTGGGTGTCTTAGTAGGTGGTAATAAAACCTTTAAAGGCTTTCTTGACTGAAAACATTTTCAATAGAAATGGAAGCTCAAGATGATTGACAATTGTTTGTTGTACAAAGTATCTAAAAATAGTCTACAATACATGGCACCCTTGCCACATCTTGATATATGCAAACAATTGTAAAAAGTTACAACTACTACATTACTATTTGATGTATATTAATTTAGAACAAGCAAAGATAAAATAATTGTAAATTCTATCCAATATGGCTTTTTGATGGCAGGTGATGAATTGCTTCTGTGTAACTGTAGCAGAATCTCCAGGGATTTCTCCTTCAAACTGCTACCACTTTGTAAAATTGAAGCCTGAGGCAGTAGAAGCTCAAGTAGCCATGTCGGCCTCAACGTGGCTGTGTTATTTTATGCTGTAGCTTATGGGATCAGGTAGAGATATAATATGTCAAAGACATGGAGAAATAAAATATTGGTGATGAATCAGACCACAACTAATTTGCGCAAAATGCGTTTCAAGGAGGGCTTCACGGGAACCTGACACATCCATTTTCCCACTTAAACAAGCACCAATCTTTTATTAGTCTCTTTACGCAACATTTTCATCAAGTTTTTAAACTAGCAAACAGATGTTACGATTTTGCAATCTTGTTACAATCATTTGCTAAATGTGACCCAACATCACAGTCCTAGTGCTAACACCTCTTGGCAGCACTACTACCAAGAAGCGGAATAAAGTTTCCCAAAAGTACATGAGCCACCTTTATCAGTTTGGCACATAGAGGGCCCGATCTCACAATTTGCGCTTTGAATATTTTTTTCAAGTCACTTTTCAGTTTTTCCATTGTGCCTTCTTTGACTTTTTTTTTGCACTAAATAAAAAATGTTCTTTATTTTTGTCTTTAACCTGTTTTGCAACTTTATAGAGCAGACTCAAGGAAAAACGACACAAAATGTGCAAAATAAACAAAAATTCCAGACAACAATAAAATCCCTCTGGGGTGGACTGGAGAACATTTGCACAATTTTTTTTGCAACTTTTTAACCCTAGAACGCGCAACCATAGAAATCTACCATAGAAAACAAGTAACCTAGCAGGCCTGCAAGGCCCCAGGTATGCGTTCTAGGGTTAAAAAGTTGCAATTGATGAATCAGCGGAATACATCTAGAAATCCGAAACTCAGCTCACAATGACAAACATAAAAATAGACAAAACACATAAAAATTAACTTTAAAAAAGGTGCAAATTAAAACAAGAATGGGGTGCAATTGAAAAGCAGGCAAAACACCAACAACTAGCACAACTGAAATAATGAATTGCGCCCATTGTTTGATTCTTAATATGCCCAAACATATAATTCTTCACATATCTATGGGTAGCTAAAACGTTAACCTAACTATAAAACATTTTGATAACCATTTTGTCAATACATGTACACAATATTTGTGGTCAAAAGTAGTTGTCAGTGTAAATATTTCCTATGCAGACTGCTAGGTTGCTCATAATTTAAGGATGAGTGTACCTGAATGGTAAAGTTTGGGGTCCATACTGGACACTTAGTTCGGAGATCAAGTGTTGTTTGGATGCTGAATAAAGCTTGTTGAAAGGCTGCAGCACAGCCAAGCTTTTCAGCATAGGGAAAATGCCTGTACGCTGCTGTGAGCCAAAAAAAAATGACATTGGGTCCCTCTTATTTTAAATAACAAGCGCAAGTAAAGCAGACAGCTGGGGGCTTTACATAATTAAAAAAAAATAGTGTGGGGTCTCCCCAAGGTAAAGCAGACAGATGAGAGCTGGTATTCTCAGTCTGGGAAGATCCATGGCTAGTTGGCCCTCCCCTGCCTAAAAATAGCAGCCCGCCGCTGGTCCAGAAGTGGGGCATCCATCAAATGCACCAGTTGTGACCCTTTGCCTGGCTCTTCCGATTGTTCTCATGTGATGGCAATTGTGGTAAAACTTTTGGGATTGATGTCAGCTATAAATTGACAGCTGGCATCAAGCCCAGAGGTTAGTAATGGATAGGCATCTATCAGACAAAAAACTTTGTCTAAAGTCCGACTGAACCATCGAACCGAACTTCCACGAATTCGCTCATCTCTACTCATAATTAAAGATGAGTGAACCCAAGGTTCGGTGTTCGTAAAAAACACAGACTTTGCAAGAAAAAAAACAGTTCAGGTTCGGAGTTTTGGTGCTTTGCGTATGCAAACCACTCGCATGCATCAGATATGCTCAGTGCTCAGCCCAGTGGGAGCCGCTTGCAGTGTTTGAACGGCTCTCACTGGGGGTAACAACTGCATGATCAGATGTAGTGTGCACCAAACAAAAAAATGGGTAAAACCTCACCCACCCGTTCCCGGAAGTTATCTGATAATGGCTGGCTGAATGTGGGTGGAGACCCGAATTGCCCAAATAGTGACTTCCATTGGGGTTCAGGTCAAGTCGGGATCCCAAACCGAACTTTATCTAAAGTCCAGCTGAACCTGCCGAATCAAACTTCCACCAGTCCGCTCATGTCTTTTCATAATAGCGGAAGTTCTACAGAGTGACCACCTTCACATAAATAATACTTTAGGGGTGAGTAAAGCTCCATAAATCTGACATTAACTAAGTTAACTTTTTCCTGCATTGGGTAAAGATTCTGGCTCGGATTCATCAAGCAATTACACCAGAATTTTGCTTTAAATCACTTTGTAAATTCACAATTTTTTTGTGCAATGTGTGTAGTTTCACAAAAATTTAGGTATTTTCCTGCCCGTTTTATCTATGTCCAACACAGTGCACAGAGCAGAGTAGGAACAGGGGTGGAAGAGGGTGTGATGCCACAGCTTGTCTAATTCATGATGAATGACCTGTTTTACACCAGTAATCTTACTCCAGTCTCTGACTGAAGTAAGATTTGTGGCGAGGCACAAGCATTTGTGGAAGTGCACAGCATTTGTGCTGGATTCATTAAGAGGCATATGCCGTTAATACATCAGACGTGTCTGACTCCAACACGCCCCTCTTCAAGACTAGCATGAATAACAGAGGTCTTGATGACTCGGGGCCATTACTTCTCACAAAGTGAAATAGAGTGTAGAATAATAAGGCCAGGTAATATGTGAGCCATTTTATGAACGGCTTGTTCATCTGTGTCATGGCAAGTGAAAGCTCAATGTATTAAGATTTTTGAAGTGAATTTCCAGAAAATATAGTTATGAAGGACATGAGATATTGATTTTGTGAGTCATAAACTTTTAATGAATGTATTGATGCTACAAGCCATTTATAGTATCTTCTTAAAGGGGATGTCTACTATTTGGACAACACCTACTCATTCCCCTTGTTCACCCCCGTAAAAATAAATAAGCCTATACTCACCTTTGGTGTGGCTGCGGTTCCAGCGATGTCTGAAGCCATGTTCTCAAGGCCCACATGACATTGTTATGACACTCAGGCTCCGCAACCAATCAGCACCTGGCGTCCTACCTTCAGACATTTGAGCACTGCACTGACTTCCTGCTCAACGACCGAAGGCACTAATTGGTCACAGGTCCCATGTGTCATAACAGTGTCACATGGGCTCCAAGAATGCACCTTTAGACATTGCTGGAACCGCGGCCGCACTAGAGGTGAGTATAGGCTAATTTATTTTTATGGGGGTGAACAAAGGTAATGAGTAGGGGTTGCCCAAGTAGTGGACAACACTTTTAAAGAATATGTTCTGCTGTAGTGGAAGGAAGATCAGTGCAAGTCTTCCAAAGTGCATACCTGAAAACTAAAAGAACCCATATCTTCAGGTGAGCTGACAGATTATGGCGGTCTCAGGTCTTTTGCTGTTCTTGAATCTTGGGACCAAAAAATATAGGTTTGTTGATGTTACCATGGCAACCACAATATATATATATATATATATATATATATATATATATCAATATATATATAAATAAACTGTTTTTTTCTCCAAAATCTGTCAAGCACCATTAACAAAATTCTTTAACAATTTAATTTATACTTTTAACTATTGTTTAATACAATGCCAAAAAACTAGCTCACAAAGCCATGGACATATGTGGGTCAAAGTGTTCAAATGAGATTTTCTTTCCTTTTTCTTATATAAACTAAAGCTGCCCTAAATACATATTTTAGGATTTGGTTGAATATGCAATCCTCTTAGAATCAACGTTGACAAGTTGAAACCTAATATAAAGCCACATTTGCATATAAAAATGAGTAGATATTATGATGTATGTCACTTTGAGTGTTCCACGTTCACGAGTAAGACACCAAAGCAGCGATATAGAACTCAGCACTCTGCCAGCTGGCTCAGTGGTTAGCACTGCAGCCTTACCACGATGGGGTCCTGAACTCAAACATCACCAATAACAACACCCGCAAGGAGTTTTCTTCAGGTTTTGCATGGGTTTCCTCCGGATTCTCCGGTTTCCTCCCACGAGACAAAGACAAACTGATAGGGAATTTAGATTGAGACAGTGGTGATGATGTCTGGTGTTGTAGGAATTAATGGTGCTATGTAGATAAGGAAACTAAGTAGACAATTTATTCACTTGCAATTCAGAACCGAAGTTGTAACATTTCAATCACCTGACAGTTAAAAGAAAAAAGTTTTGGTACCATGTTAGCCAGTTGAAAAATGATTGATTGTTCTCAGTGAGAGAGACAAAATTAAAGTTTTGTAGTTGTGATACCTATTAATGGCTAACTAAAATAAAACAAAAAGATGTTTCAAAGCAAGCTTTCGAGACATCTCAGGTCCCTTCACCAGGCATGGTATAACAAAATATCTAAATAAATACAAATATATGCACAAACAGAGCAGAGGGATGGCATAATAAAATACATTTAAATAAACAAACACTGAGCTTAGAAAGTGAATCCTTAATTAGCTTTGATTAGTGGTGTGAGAGTTTTATTGTCCCAATATCCATGTAGGATCAGAGGCCTGTGCCCTCAGTCTTTGGAGCAGACTCCTCAGATTTTGTAATGAGTCATAAATACTCCTGATAGGTTGAGTCCTATGTCCACAGAGTTAAACATTGTGATGAATAAACACCTGACACAAATGGTTTACAAGACTCAGAGAGTGAAGAACAGAAAAATCAGAAGCACAGTGATGAAAGTGACCTCTATCAGTTAGTGTATGGTGCTGATATATTCAGTAGAATGCCAAGTTCTTTATTTTTGCATAAAAAATGCAGACAGAAAAACTTGATCATGTAGTTTATGGGCCTGATATATCAAGACTGGCATTGTTTACGATAGTCTTGATGAGGGAGTGCACCTCTTCATTAATCAAGAGTGTCGGATTAGTGGCGCGCACCTCAACACTAATTTTACTCCAGTGTTGGAAAAAGATTTGTGGCGTCAAGGGGGTGGTTTAAACTGGGTAATTGCCCAAGCGGACTACTCCCTTAGGGGCCCCCAATGTTTACAGCAGAAGCTCACATAAGAACTCTAGGGCCAAAGACATGTTACTCCTCTGAGGAGAGAGAACAAACATCTGATTTAAATTGCTTGAAGTCAATGTAGAAGAGCCCTGAGCTGCTTGTCCCACTACAAAGGAAAGAGATTGACTCTGTAGTATATCTGTGGCGCCCCTGAGGATTCAGGTGCCACAGGGTGCTGCACCTCCATTAGGGTGTAGTACTTATCCCAGCTCTGTGGGCCAAGGCGTTTTCAACACGGTTGTTTCCACATGACCAACGCTGTCGGGGTACAGAACCCTAGGGCACGTATACTTCATATTGTTTGCCACCTCTGGAAGGGTCGTGGGAAAGGCTAGAAAAGTCACCGGGCCTGTCCCACCGAGTCTGGCGCCAAATATCATATAGGATCCAGGGCTTAGGTCTTCGACCGCCCCACATTGGAACTGCGCTATCAGCATACAGAACGGGACATTTTACTGACACCAGGATCCCCAAGTACTTCACACCATGGAGATCGGATACTTAGCGCATCAAAGGAGGAAGGACCCATAGGCTGACACATACTGGACCTGACCTTCCACGGATTCGGGATTGGGTGGAGCCCGTGGCAAAGATCGGTACTCTGGGGCAGCGCCTGAACTATCTGTGAGTAAAAGACCTGGAACCGCAGCCCCTGTCTCTGCCTCTCCTTTACCAGCACTGCGGCATCAACGGTCACTACCACCACTCCGTCCTCCATCATCCTCCCTGTGGGGAGCGACAGGATCCCAGCTGCGACCCTCACCATCAGCCCCGGAGAGCAGTACCCGCAGAGGCGGACAATCCCTGGCCGCGGACCACAGGTGGCGTCACGATCTAAAAAGATTTTCTTAACTGTCACTACCACCCCCATCCTCCATCCTTCCTCCCGTTCACCGCCTTCCCTCACTCCTGTACGTCTTGGAGTCATGAAACCGGGCCATGCCAGCCCGTGATGCACCCCCGACCCGGCAACATGTTGGGTAAAAACCCCTCGACCCCAGGGTGTTACATATCTAAAGTGTACCCTTGTGTTGTAGGACTAGAGGGTTTAGTCCAGTGTTTACATGATCTTTCGAGACAAGGTTATCTGATCTCTGTGAAAAAGGGTGCGCCAGTCTACTCAGGCGCCACACTCCTTCGCCAAGGAGACTATGTGCAGATGTGACTTCGGGTAGGGTGCATGAGACTTACTGGTTTCTTCAGGTCAGTGTCAATCACCCAGCTGGCAGTTGTCATTGTAGACAGTTAGTAACACATGCAACATCAAAGTTCGGATAGCCAGCCAGAATCGTTCAATTTTATTCTTCACACCGTTATCATAGACATGTCATTCCTTTCAGTGTGCGGTACTGCTCCTCTACATGTCCCCAGCTATCTTGGATCTCATCCTCAAGCTCTGGGGTCTGTGTCTACTTCTCTCTATCTCTGTTCACCTTTATCTGATTCTGGGCCTCAATAACTCTCTAGCAAGATGAATCTTTAAACCCGTCGAGATGAGCTCTAGGCTCCAGACCTCTTGACGTTACCTCATGGTTCCCTGACTGGCCCTAGTACCAAGACCATGTCTTTTCACACTTGAACCCTATTCTCTACTAGTCCCCTTTCGAGCCTTCTCTCTTGATCACTTTCCTGCCATCTGCCATTCCTCCTTTCCACTATATTAAACCTATCTTATCTAACATCTAATTTAAAGTCGACTTGCCACTAGATGGAAGCTGTTGGTACAAACATATATATCTTATAGTATTCAACAGTCTATAAAACATGGAACGTGTACACAATGGGGCACAGCCTCCCTACAACATATGTGTGAGAGCCTCCTTGTCCAAAAACATATGCAGTGTGGAGGTTATGCTGCTAGGAAGATGGTCCTCAGCATCACCATAAAGGAGAGCAGAAAATAATAATAAGATGTACATCCGCCACCTATGATGAAAAATCAAAACAACCCAGGAAGGCATGCAATGTGGTTGAATGTCAATTAAGAGGATCACAGAGGTTTCCTCTATTTACGCTTTTTCCTAAATGATAAGTTTGATAAAATAACACACAAAAGTCTATTAGGGTTGACACCTGGACTTCGAGTGGAATAGATGTCTTCTTCTGCCAGGCAATGTGCCTCCCCCACTCTGAAAAGTGGGTTTGGCTTGCAACTTTTCTTTTGTCTTTTTCACATTTTCTTGGGCTCGTGAAAAGTTTGAATAGTCTGCTAATAAGGGAATGTAAAACTAGATGGTAGTTAGACCTGTGATGATTAAGTCAATATACAAAAAGCCATATTAGTGGTTCCAGTACATATGGAACCTGTCACCTAGAATATGCGTTCTGACATATCAGCAGATGCATGTGTGCCCTAATTACACCTCCCTACCCATCCCTGTGCTGTAAAATTGTATAATATGAAAGTAATAAAAAACATTTTATTACCTTCATATTTCCTATGTATGCGCATGCGCAGTGCGCGTCTGAAACTGACAAGGAGAACTCGGAAGAGAAGCCTGCCACAATGCGCGCAGGATAGAATGAGCAACGGGGACGTCGCTCATGTGACTCCATGGTATCACGCCCACAGGGGCGTGATACCACGGAAAGTATGCACACGTCCATAGGGCAAGGCACCGCCCATGGGACCAAATACTCTGCTATTTACATAGGAAATATGAAGGTAATAAAACGTTTTTTATTACTTTCATATTACACAATTTTACAGCACAGGGATGGGTAGGGAGGTGTAATTAGGGCACACATGCATCTGCTGATAGGTCAGAACGCATATTCTAGGTGACAGGTTCCCTTTAAAGCCTACAAATAAGATACTGAAACACATATTGTAAAAGCAATCATTTTTATTATTGAAAAAAAATTGTTTTAAAATAAAGCAAAGAAATAAGAGGCATAAAGAAAATACACAATGAAAAAATTAACCGTGGAATGGTCACCTGATTGCAATTATAAAGGTAACAATGTAGTGTATGAATGGTCAATATATAAAATACCAGCGGAATGTAAATAGTAGGGAGTAATATGGAGTAGGTCAGGTTAATTATTATAGGTTGTTTATTCCGGGAACATCAGTCTAAAAGTGTGCATAAAGTGCCAAATGCTTAATAGATAAATAAATAATTACTAAATGCATAGAAAAGTAAAACCTGAACTAATCCACATAAATTATCTCACCATACAGAATAATTTACTATATACAGTTCCAACGTTAAATAGACAAGGTAGTCAAAAAAGGAAGAATAGTATGCTCAGCATAGATATATTCATTGAAATAAGTATATACAGCATAAATTAATTCAAATAGATGAATAATAAATAAGAAATAAATATAAAGTGCCCAGTGCCCTACACTCTATGAAAGGAAGTTCAATTGTGAACCACATATAAAGAATGCATTAGAATGGATGACATGATAAGCTGAACGCATTACATACAAAAAGGGACCATGTAGTAAGGAAAACCATAGGGGAGTTATGTAAAAAACACCTATATTGTATATGATATATATTGACACATTGTAACATAATCAGTATAAGATTACTACATACCAGGAACCACAGGGAAGCTCCCCAACGCGCGTTTCGCCGTCTTTTTCAAGGGAAACATGGTGTGATGTGATGTGTTGTGCTCTTATAAAGTGTATATGGTGCCAAAAGGTTGCCTCATGCACGGTCATGCAGCATCTGACGTCCCTTCCGGCCGCGAGGCCGCGCACTGCATGTGTGCCGTCTCACAGCAGGAAGCGGCGCCAGTGTGGGTGGTTATTCTATGTCTGGTGTTGTGAATGTTAGTTATGTTTTGGCTGCTGGGAGGCTCCCTCTGGTGGCCAGGAATGGTTTGGACTTGGACCAGGTTTGTCGTGCAGTGGGTGTTTCCTTTGCTAACTCTCTGCTTATTTAAATCCTGGTCTGATTGCAGGCTGTTGTCGGATGTCAGTTGTTCTTTGTATCTCCAGCCTGCTTAATCCTGCTCTACACCACATCTTCCCCAGATAAGTGCTTGCTCTTTATTTATTGTCTGGTTCTTTTGTTTATCTGGGTTTGTCACTTGCTGTGGTTGGTTTCAGTTTATTTACTTGCAGGGATTTTCCCCCTCAGTGGGTTGTTGAGGAACTCCCTGCAGTTCTGTGTGGAGTATAGCTCCTTTGGGTCCATGTGTTTGTGGCTTGTTGACTTTGTTATGATTCTTGTTTTCTGTTCATTGGTATGACAAGGGCACCTGGTATAGGACGGAGTTCAGATCGTGCGAGGGCCTTTTTGTACTATCAGGAAGTTGGAGGGTTTTTCTCTGGCCACCATCAGTCCCTTTCCTGTCCTTTCCTATTTTAGTCAGCATGGGCCTCACCTTTTGCTAATCCTGTCATCTACCTGTGTATTGTGTTTTTCCTATATCACCGCAGTCTTTGAATGTGGGGGCTAGCTATTCTTGTCTATTTTCTGAGGCAGAGAGTTATTCATCTTTCCTACCTTTAGGATAGTTAGTTCTCTCCGGCTGGGTTCGCGGTGCACAGGATGTTAGTTCACCCCTCGGCTACTTCTAGTTGTGATGGTTAGTAAGGGGATGGCGGCCAGATTAGTTGCCAATGCTCTTGTCCCCTTTTGCCAATGATTTGTGGTGGTCTTCCATGGTTCCGGATCATAACAGTCTGGTAAGCGTTATGGAATGACGCGTGCGTGTGATAGCTAGCGGAAGTATCGTGAGTGTAGATGCGTTCCACTGTGGAACACTGAACCCGGAAGTACGGTGCTCCACAGAAAAAGCTGTATTTAAACTGATTAAGTGGAGAAATCACAGGGACATATGTGCGTTCCACTGTGTGACGCCATGTCCTAAAAGGGGTGTAATGGGATCAACAATTCAGACTGCATCATTAATGTAGAAATGGATTTGAATACTGTTTCAGCAATTGCCCACAAGGGGGCAGTGTCAGACTGTGCAATCACAAACACAGAGCTGGGAAATCCCCTACTGCAGCTTGTGTGGGAAAACCAGGAAGAAAAAAAAGTGCGGGAAGGTTGTTCAGCTCCAGAGCTCAGTCAGAGGAGAGCTGCGTGTGGTCTCCCTGAACAGAGGGCTCTTTTGCCACCGGAGTCTTGGAGAAATCACCCTGTGGAAGTGGTTTCTGCCATTCCCGGTCTGCAGGACTTTGTTTTCACTAAGGATCTAACCGGACTGCAGAGCATCGCAACCAGAGTGTAAGTGCAGGGGCTGTGACCTCCCTTCTTCTGCTCGGCGTGCCCCGGGACTAAAGACTGATTAGAATCCGTTACCAGCGGGGGAAGATCAAAGGAAAAGACCGAGGAGCTGCATCCCTTCAGCGCTGCACCGGGACCCATCATCGTGAGACTCCAGGCCTGCGACGTGGGAGCGGCATCTTCTTCCGGGATAGACTGGTACGTGATTGTAGGGAAAGTTAGGGAAAGTTGCCGCCATTTCTTTGTTGTTGTTTTTCCTTTCTTCTTGCTGCATACCCGGAAGGAGTGAAAATCCAGGGACTCCACTATACTCATGTGCGCAGATAGTTCGGTTGATTGTATTATAAATATGTTTCCTAGTAAAGAAATGTTACTACTGGTAAAATCTGAGTATGGGGATTTTGTTGGAATAGAGCATACACACACACCCGCGGCCCTACCACCGGTTGCTTCATGTGGCGTAGTCGGCAGGATGTGTGACCAACAAAATCATCCCCCGGTAGTAACTTATAACCGGACAGCTCCCCCGCCGTCTATTGTCAATCAGGTGAGGAAGTTTGACGGACGGAACTATCCTGTAACTGAATGGACTGAACAACTTAAGATAGTGGGGGAAATGTATAACACTGATCCTAAGACCTTAGCAGAAATGGCCATGCTAACATTAGAAGGGGAAGCGTGGACGACAGTCAGGCTGGAGACGGTTAGGGGCCAGCGTACGTTGGATGACTTGGTGCGGGTGCTGGAGAACACCTATGGGCCGACCACATATGCGGGAACATTGCGCTATATGTTCTTCCGGCGTACTCAACTCGAGTCGGAGGACATTCCTCAATATGCCAATGCCCTTCAAGTGCTACTAGAACAAGTTGGTAGACACGAAGAACAGATAGCTAGTACGGGTACCCGTGACCTGGTGTTGAGAGATCAGTTCGTGACCGGATTAAGAGACCCGTACCTTAACCGCTCATTGCAAGATCTACTCCGGATAAATCCGGCCTTTACGTTCGCTGAGGCCAAACAAGAAGCTATAGAACGTTCAAGGGGACCTGTCGTGGAGACACAGACATATACCGCGGCTTGCAGGTCCATATCTGGTATCGGGACTCCGAACAGCAACACGGAAGAACTGAAACAGATGGTGGCAGAGTTGCAGAAACAGGTGTTACAGCTCACCTTAGACCAACAGGCTGGCCGGCAAGCGAGACAACAACCCAGCCGGCCGATGGGAAGATGCTGGACATGCGGCGATCCCCGCCATAGAGCCAACCGTTGCCCCCAGAACTTTCAAGCTCCTCCACAGTCCGATCTACCAGAACCAGCAAGTCATGTCCCACAACAGTGGCCGCCTTTAAACTAGACGCCCCTGCCAAAGAGGCTCACTCGGCAGGGGATGCCAAAGAGAGGGGTGTAGGAAAACAGAGCCAGCCACGGAACAAACTTGCATCAAATAGCCCCACCCTGGAAGTATTACTGGAAGGGATCGCCGTACAAGGGTTAATGGATACTGGGTCTCAGGTATCCACCATCTCCGAGCAGTTCTACGAAGAATGTCTAAAGCCGCGGGTTGCCTATGACCCTGATACCGCCATCAAGATCAAAGCAGCCAATAATCTACCCATTCCGGTGACGGGAGTTACCTGGATGAACACCGAAATCTGTGGCCAAGATCTCGGGAAGAGAGGGATAATCGTGGTCAGGGAAGGCTTTGGATCAGAAACGCCCATGATTATTGGGATGAACATCTTGAAAGACCTGAATCTGGTGTTGTTTACCAAGAAGGGGCCCAAGTACTGGCAAGAAGTGACCGCACATAGGGCCACCCGCCGTGCCTTTCAGCAAGTGGTCCGGACCTGCAACCTCCAGCGAATGACAGAAGAACAACTGCCGCTGGCCATGGTCACCGTACCCCGCCATACTAGGATCACCTTACCAGCTGGGAAAGAGACAGTTATCTCACTACCCCTTAGCACCATGAGACAGCTTGAAGGCGTGGAGGTGCTGATTGAGCCGCGCTCCCCGAAGGAAGGGAAGCTGAATCCACTAGTCGCTCGAACTCTAGCAGTAGTGAGAAAGGGAAGAATTCCTGTCAGGCTCGGCAACACGGCTAACGTGAGCGTTGACCTAGAAGCCGGGACACAGCTCGCCCGAGTCTACGCTCTAACCGAAGAGGTGAACCCTATGAGCCCCCTCCAGTTTGTACCGTCTACAGAGGGAGATTGGACAGTGACGGTCTCTGCCATGGCCGCTGTCGCGGGTGACACCAACGCGGGGCGAGAACTACGAGAGAAGTGTCAGTTGGACGTATCCCAATACTCCAAATGGGAGGTGTCCCAGGTGGAAGAGCTACTTCAAGAGCATCAGGCGTCCTTTGCCCGGCATGACACCGACTTTGGGTGCACCAACAGTATCAAGCACGAAATCCCCACCGGTGACACTGCTCCTATCCGTGAAAGGTACCGCCAAATTCCTCCCCAGCAATACCAAGAAGTGAAAAATCTCCTGAATTCCATGTTACACGCGGGAGTGGTACGAGAAAGCCAGAGCCCCTGGGCGGCACCGGTAGTGTTAGTCAAGAAGAAGGACGGATCCCTGAGATTCTGTGTGGACTACCGCCGTTTGAATGCTTGCACCATCCGGGACTCGTACCCTTTGCCAAGGATCGAAGAATCCCTGACAGCCCTGAAGAAAGCCAAATACTTCTCTTCGTTGGATCTGGCCAGCGGATATTGGCAGGTACCTATGCATGAGAAAGATAGAGAGAAGACTGCTTTCATCTTACCCATGGGCCTGTACGAGTTCGACCGGATGCCCTTTGGTCTGAACAACGCGCCGGGGACTTTCCAGCGGCTGATGGAGCGCTGCTTGGGAGACTTCAACTTCGACTTCACCCTCATCTACCTGGACGACATTGTAGTCTATTCGGCCACATTTGAAGAACACCTGCAGCAGCTGGGCCGTGTGTTCAGTAGGTTGAGAGAACATGGCCTGAAGTTGAAACCCAGCAAGTGCCGTCTTCTGCAGCCCGAGATCAATTACCTGGGCCACCGGATCTCAGCCGAAGGTGTCCAGCCATCTTCAGAGAAGATAGCCGCCGTAAGGGATTGGCCGCAGCCCACAAACGTCAAGGAGGTCAGGGCTTTCCTGGGGTTGGCCGGCTACTACCGCCGGTTCGTCAAAAACTTCGCCCGACTTGCTGCACCCTTGCATGACCTGCTTCGAGGGACCACCAACAGCCCCAGAGGATGACCCATCAGCTGGGGACCCAGCCAGGAAGAGTCCTTCCAAGCCCTAAAGGGTGTCTTAACGTCTCCCCCCATCCTGGCATATGCGGACTACAACCTGCCCTTTCAACTACACACCGATGCCAGTCTACAGGGTCTAGGGGCAGTACTCTCACAGGTACAAGAAGGCAAGGAACGGGTCATAGCCTATGCCAGTCGGTCCCTACATGAGGGCGAGAAGAACCCCACCAATTATAGCTCGTTCCGGCTGGAGCTGTTGGCCCTAACGTGGGCTATGGCGGAGAAATTTGCAGGGTACCTCACGGGGACCGAAGTACTAGTCCTGACCGATAACAACCCGTTGGCCCACTTAGAAAATGCGAAGCTCGGAGTCATGGAGCAGCGTTGGATGGCTCGGCTCTCCAAGTTCAATTACAAGATCAAATATAGGGCTGGAGCTGAGAATCAAAATGCGGACAGCCTGTCTAGAGTGTCATACCCCTTACTCAACCGAGACCGGGATGAAGAATTAGAAGGGGACGAGACGCCTGACTTTGCAAAGCTCGCCCAACAGATGGTGGATTACCGCCAGTTCGTTGTGGGCGAAGCTGGAACTCCAGTGGGAGTCGCCTTGCCACCCCAGGAGTGGTGCAGGATCCAGGACCAGAACCCTGAATGGGCTCTACTTAAACAATGGGTGAAGCGGCAGCAGAAGCCTCCCGCTGATATACGGGCACGACTGTCTACCGGGACCTTGACCCTGCTCAGTCAGTGGGACCGGCTGATTCTGAGAGAAGGAGTGCTATACCGGAAGGTTCTCTTGTCGCACATGCTGGAGGAATGCACACAAGTTGTGGTGCCTGATCAATTGGCCCGTGAGATGGTGGCCCAAGCCCACAAAAGGAATGGACACTTCGGAATAGACAAGACCTTTCGGTGGACTCAACAGTCCATCTATTGTCCGGGGCTCCGCAAGCTGGTTGAAGACGTCTGGCAGACCTGTCGCACCTGCGAACTACACAAGTCCCCTGAGCAGCGTGCACCTGTTCAGACAATTAAAACATCCAGGCCCCTTGAGCTGTTGATGGTGGACTATCTGCTGATTGGGACGGCGAGCAGTGGCTATCAGTACTGTCTAGTCATGGTGGATCACTTCACAAAATTCGCTGTCGGTGTCGCTACCAAAGACCAGACGGCTGAATCGGCTGCTCGGGCCATCTGTCGACAGTTCATCCACGTCTACGGGTGCCCGGAGAGGTTGCACTCCGACCAGGGGGCTTGTTTCGAAGGCCGAGTCATCGAAGAGCTGCATCGGATGTATGGGATCCAGAAGTCGAGGACCACTCCTTACCACCCACAAGGGAACGGTGCATGTGAATGCTTCAACCGGACCCTACTCCAGCTGATCCGCACCTTGGCTGATGATAAGAAAGACCAATGGCCCCAATTCCTTCCTGATCTAGTATGGGCCTACAACAACCAGGTCCACTCTGTGACTGGCTACACCCCACACACCCTTCTCTTTGGCCGCCCCGGAAAAGGGGTCCATGACCTGAACCTATTCCGCCCTGGAGATGATGTCTGCCATAACTACCCCTCCTGGCTAAATGCTCACCGACAGAAGATGGAGACTGTACACCGGCTGGTGAGCCAACAAATCCGGGGCCAGATACATGCTGACCCACTCCCCGTGCAAGAGCAGCCCTTGAAGTTGGGACAGCTAGTCCTGCTCCGTATCAAGTAGCCCCAAGGGAAACTTCGAGCCAAGTGGGAGACTGAGGTCTACCGGGTAATCGAACGCTCCTACCCCAACGGGCATGTATACCGAGTGCGGGGTGAAGACAGTCGCAGCATCCGCACTATGCACCGAAATATGTTGCGTCCCTGCCGATCCCAGCCTGACTCCCCTACCACAGTACCCGGAGGGGGTGACACTACCAACACGACTGACGTCACGGACGTTTCCCAGCATAGTGATCACATTGACTCTGAGATGGGTGACCCACCTACACAACCCAGTTCTTCCCCCGGAGTGCTGACTGAAGTGGGGCGTAAAGACAGTGACAGGGAGGGGAACAACCGACCCTTGAGACGCACTGACCGCACCACTGCTGGGATCCCGCCCGGGCGGTCTTACAGGGACCAGTATGTATGGCCCACTTCTCAACCAACCCCTGTGACATCTGCAGTCATCGCTGCCTGGGAACCGACGGTAGTTGACAGGGACTGCCAACCTTTAAGTGGGGGGGGTATGTAATGGGATCAACAATTCAGACTGCATCATTAATGTAGAAATGGATTTGAATACTGTTTCAGCAATTGCCCACAAGGGGGCAGTGTCAGACTGTGCAATCACAAACACAGAGCTGGGAAATCCCCTACTGCAGCTTGTGTGGGAAAACCAGGAAGAAAAAAAAGTGCGGGAAGGTTGTTCAGCTCCAGAGCTCAGTCAGAGGAGAGCTGCGTGTGGTCTCCCTGAACAGAGGGCTCTTTTGCCACCGGAGTCTTGGAGAAATCACCCTGTGGAAGTGGTTTCTGCCATTCCCGGTCTGCAGGACTTTGTTTTCACCAAGGATCTAACCGGACTGCAGAGCATCGCAACCAGAGTGTAAGTGCAGGGGCTGTGACCTCCCTTCTTCTGCTCGGCGTGCCCCGGGACTAAAGACTGATTAGAATCCATTACCAGCGGGGGAAGATCAAAGGAAAAGACCGAGGAGCTGCATCCCTTCAGCGCTGCACCGGGACCCATCATCGTGAGACTCCAGGCCTGCGACGTGGGAGCGGCATCTTCTTCCGGGATAGACTGGTACGTGATTGTAGGGAAAGTTAGGGAAAGTTGCCGCCATTTCTTTGTTGTTGTTTTTCCTTTCTTCTTGCTGCGTACCCGGAAGGAGTGAAAATCCAGGGACTCCACTATACTCATGTGCGCAGATAGTTCGGTTGATTGTATTATAAATATGTTTCCTAGTAAAGAAATGTTACTACCGGTAAAATCTGAGTATGGGGATTTTGTTGGAATAGAGCATACACACACACCCGCGGCCCTACCACCGGTCGCTTCATGGGTACAGTGCTTCACAGGAGAAATGACCAAATATTAAGAACAGAAAAACCAATTCAACAGTAGAACATTAGTAGAATAAGAATAAGAATAGCTTAGGAGACCTCCCTATGACCACATGATCATAATGAAATCATACATCATGTCATGTATAGGGAACCCGAAGAATATTGTATACTTAATGGAAATACCAAATAGGGAAAACAAGTGTATGGAATTCTGTAACCAAGAAATGGTGAACAGTGGGGTGTTGTGTATAGAAGTGAATGATTGAAAGAACAATCAATGTGGATGTTATTATAATAATTACTAATATAATGTTAAGTTGTAAGTGATTATTGATTATGCTGAGTGTTAAGGAAGAATGGAGAATAAGGTAGTGATAGTCATGGTGAACCAATGAATATACTGTATTAGTGGGGACATATAGTGATGAATAAATATATAAAAGTCGAGTGCAAGTACTGAAAATGTGACATGAGTGTGCTAATGTGTGAAATGTGTAAAAAATATGTGGTGAATGTTATGGAAGAGTGAAGATAGTGATGGTAGAATTATATAGTCAAGGTGAACAAAGGAATGTATTATTGGGGACATGTAATGATTAAATGTATAAATCAAATACAACTGCTAAAGATAATGTGACATGGGTGTAATGTGAAAACGTGTAAAAGCTATGTGGAACGCATCTACGCTCACGATACTTCCGCTAGCTATCACGCACATGCGTCATTCCATAACGCTTACCAGACATAGAATAACCACTCACACTGGCGCCGCTTCCTGCCGTGAAACCGCGTACATCCAGTGCATTCTTTATATGTGGTTCACAATTGAACTTCCTTTCATAGAGTGTAGTGCACTGGGCACTTTATATTTATTTCTAATTCATTATTCATCTATTTGAATTAATTTATGCTGTATATACTTATTTCAATGAATATGTGGTATTTTATATATTGACCATTCATATACTCCATTGTTACCTTTATAATTTCTATCAGGTGACCATTCCAGGGTTATTGTTTCATTGTGAATTTTCTTTATCCCTCTTATTTCTTTGCTTTATTTTAAAACCATTTTTTGTTCAATAATTAAAATTATTGATTTTACAATATGTGTTTCAGTATCTTCTTTGTAGGCTTTACTAATGATTAAGATCAAGAGATTTTTTTTTATAATTATGTATTTATAATTACGAATCATACCTATCTCTATTTGAGGCCTTATCTGTGATCTGAAGTTACTCTGGAATATTTTATCAAAAACAATATCAAAGCACTATATACAGCTGTGGGACACAGTACGGCCTCACACCTCTCTATCATAGCCAGGATTATCTGTTTTCAGCAACTTGTGATACAGTAGCTCTTCTGTGCGACTGAACCAGATTGTCTACCCTTCGCTCCTCTCACGCCTCATTGTGCCTTGGGTACCCATTATCTTGTCACCTGTTTACTAGTTGTCCCACTTTTGGTAATTACCATTAAATACAGTCATCTATCACATTTTGGCCATTACCAATGTCACTTAGGGGTAATTCACACACAGCGAGATCGCTACTGAGATCGCTGCTGAGTCACGGTTTTGGTGACGCAGCAGTGACCTCATTAGCGATCTCGCTGTGTGTGACACTGAGCAGCGATCTGGCCCCTGCTGTGAGATCGCTGCTCGTTACACACAGCCCTGGTTCGTTTTTTTATTGTTGCTCTCCCGCTGATAAGCACACATCGCTGTGTGTGACAGCGAGAGAGCAACAATCCTGAATGTGAAGGGAGCAGGAGCCGGCGTCTGACAGCCTGCGGTAAGCTGTAACCAAGGTAAACATCGGGTAACCAAGGTGGTTACTCGATATTTACCTTCGTTACCAGCCTCCGCAGCTCTCACACTGCCAGTGCCAGCTCCTGCTCCCTGTACACGCTAAGCTAAGTGGTGTGCGCTGGTAACTAAGGTAAACATCGGGTAACCATACCCGATGTTTACCTTAGTTACCAGTGTCCGCAGCTTCCAGACGCCGGCTCCGTGCAAGCGCAGCGTCGCTTGCACGTCGCTGCTGGCTGGGGGCTGGTCACTGGTCGCTGGTGAGATCTGTCTGTTTGACAGCTCACCAGCGACCATGTAGCGACGCAGCAGCGATCCTGACCAGGTCAGATCGCTGGTGGGATCGCTGCTGCGTTGCTAAAGTGTGACGGTACCCTTATGGTTGCTTATTTTTCAACACATTGACTTCTGGAACTGGATGTGAACATACTGCTGCACATTCACAGGTGCCATTGTAATGTGTTATTCTTTTAGGTGTCACTGGTTTTAACCCTATGGCTGCTCAGTATACATACAGTGCCTTTCAGTATTCGGCTCCCTTGAATTTTTCAACCTTTACCCACATTTCAGGCTTCAAACATAAAGATAAAAATTTTAAAATTAATGGTGAAGAATCAACAAGTGGAACACAATTGTGAAGTTGACCTCTCACACCGACTATAGTTTATAACTGTATTGGTCTCTGTGCTGTTGTGTCCCAGTCAAGCTGTTGCATGTATCGCGTTGTGCTTGAAGTTGTTGATGAGTTTTTTCGTTGTCTTCTTGTTTTCTCCCTGCTCTTATTTTCTTCCTAAGCACTTTTTGCCTTATGTGTGTCAAGAGATAGAGTTTAAATTTCCCCTGTATGTCTATTTCTATCGGCTTTATCACCTGTCCCGGTCCTCCCCTGGGATTGAGGGGAGAGCGTAAAAGATCAGGGCTGGTCAGGAGCAGGGCCAGGAAGGCGGCTCAGATACCCTCTTCTTCAGAGGTAACTCTGGGATCAGGGATAGCTAGGGTCCCCTTGCCTGAGGGCCAGTCTAGGAGGTCCTGTCCTCAGCTTTCTTCCAGTCACCATGACAATATTCATACATAATGCTAACAAAGAGGAGGAAATATCAATACTGGCATTTTATATGATATTCTTGTAGCCCTAACCAGCGGCGTAAATGTGAAATTTATGCTGGCTAGCTGGTGTGTCAATTTTCAAGCATCCTTAAAAAAAAATATGTTGTCCCATTTACAAAGCACCTTATTGGTCAAAAAGTCACATTTTACTCCAACACGAAGTGCGATAAAATTAACATTTTTTCTACGACAGAAAACTAGCAAAGTGCAGATGATCAATCCTCTTTCGTCTAACATTGACATTTTATTTCTTTGCAAAACTCAGTTTATTCAGTGTCTAGACCAGGGATCCCCAACCTGTAGCTTGGGAGACACATGTGGCTCACGGGACTATGATCTGTGGCTTGCAGCTGTCATTTTGGTGCATCAGCACCAGGTCTTGCAAACAGCTATGAAGAGCAGGTTTCCAAATGGTGACGTTTGTGAGTAGCCCTGCTCAGAACAGCAGAACTGGATGAGCATATACTGGGCTTGAGGTTAGAGAGGGAAATCAAGTGGTGGTAATCTGTAGACAGGATGAAAATGCCAGATAAAGAAAGTGATTGAAGCTGAATGTGTTAGGGTGGTATGAATACTTGCCTTACTGCTAGCCTGTCAAAATATGTGTAATTGATAGCTTAAAATCAAAGAAAACACATCATTCCAAAGGTACTGTCACACTAAGTGACGCAACCAGCGATCCCACCAGCGATCTGACCTGGCAGGGATCGTTGGTGCGTCGATACATTGTCGCTGGTGAGCTGTCAATCAGGCAGATCTCCACAGCGATCGGAGATCAGTCACCAGTCACCAGCGACCTGTGTAACGACGCTGTGCTTCATAACCATGGTACACATTGGGTTACTAAGCAAAGTGCTTTGCTTGGAAACCCGATATGTACCTTGGATACCAGCTTATCGCAGGCTGGCAGAAGCCAGCTCCCTGCTCCCTGCACATTCAGATCGTTGGCTCCCGCTGTCACACACAGCGATGTGTGCTTCACAGCGGGAGAGCAATGACCAAAAAATGGTCCAGGATATTCAGCAACGACTGGCGACCTCACAACAGGAGCCAGGTCATTGCTTGATGTCACACACAGCGACATTGCTAGCAAGATTGCTGTTGCGTCACAAAAACCGTGACTCAGCAGCGATCTCGCTAGCGTAGTCGCTTAGTGAGACGTGGCCTCAAGACTTCAGCTATTTAACTAGAAGTTGTTGACCCCAACTTTGCAAGGTCCTCCAAATATGATGTGCCATATCAGAGGGACTGTTGGGCTTCTTCAAGATCTAGGGCTCATGTTTGAGCTTTACCCTTCATCCCATATTGTTATGTCTATGTATTTTCTGGGACATATACTGTACATTCTGCATAAAAATTGAAATTAGGAAGTGATACCATCTCTTGTCTGGCCTACCACCACCATCATTACACCTTCACTGTGCTTCCATTTAACCTAAGGTATTTTGTGATTCACTACTTCAACTAATTCTTACTTGGCATCCAGCGTTGTAGTGACTCTTACTTACAAGTAGTGTATTTTTCTCACACATGAAGCTGATTTTATTTGTCAGAGTAGCTGGTATATTGAACTGAGCACAGATCAAGTGTGGAGTTTTTTCTCTTCTTCTTGGGGGAAGGGGGTGACATGTAATTACCTCGCTGTCTTATATTGTTTCCTTTTGTCCAAGAGCAGGACTCCGTTATCTACTTGAGCAGCCATGCGTTAAATGCAATCAATGAACCTATAGATGAGCTGAGAAACAAGGATACCCACACCACTTGTACTTTTGCTGTAATTAACCTCTTCTTACCTATAAAATTCTGTTGTACAATGTATTTAATTTTTAATGTTATGTCTATAACATTGACATTGGCAATGTAGAGGTCTGCGGCTCTTCTAGAGCCATGGATGGTACCATCACTTGTGCTGTTGGTTGATGAGTTTGAATGATCTTTTCTTATGCACTTTTATCTACCACTAACACATTTTAATGGGCATATATACAAGTGCATCTCGATAAACTAGAATATCATCAAAAAGTTAATTTATATCAGTAATTCAATACAAAAAGGGAAACGCATAAATTATATAGAGTCATTACACACATAGGGATCTATTTCATGAGTTTATTTCTGTTAATGTTGATTATTATGGCCTACAGCCAATGAAAACCCAAAAGTCATCTCAGAAAATTAGAATATTATATAAGAACAACTGAAAAAATGATTTTAAACTCAGAAATGTTGGTGCCTTTTGAAAAGTCTGTACAGTAAATACACTCAATACTTGGCCTGGGCTCCTTTTCCATGAATTACTGCATCAATGCGATGTGGCATGGAGGCAACCAGCTTGTGGCACTGCTGAGGTGCTATGGAAGCCCAGGTTGCCCTGATAGCAGCCTTCAGCTCGTCTACAGTGTTTGGTCTGGTGTCCTCATCTTCCCCTTGACAATACCTCATAGATTCTCTATGGGGTTTAGGTCAGGTGAGTTTGCTGGCCAATCAAGCACAGTGATACTGTGGTTATTAAACCAGGTATTGGTACTTTTGGCAGTGTGGACAGGTGCCAAGTCCTGCTGTAAAATGAAATTTCCATCTCCATAGAGCTTGTCGGCAGAGAGAAGCATGAAGTGCTCTAAAATTTCCTGGTAGATGGCTTTGCTGACTTTTGACTTGAGAAAACACAGTGGCCTACACCAGCAGATGACATGGCTCCCCAAACCATCACTGATTGTGGAAACATCACACTAGACCTCAAGCAGCTTGGAGCCTCTCCACTATTCTTCCAGACTCTGGGACCTTGATTTCCAAATGAAATGCAAAATTTACTTTCACCTGACAACAATACCTTGGACCACTGAGCAGCAGTCCAGTTCTATTCTCCTTGGCCCAGGTAAGATGCTTCTGACGTTGTCTATGATTTATCCAGTTTGCTTGTGCACCTTTTTCTACCACACTTTTTCCTTACCCTCAACTTTCCATTAATATGCTTGGATACAGCATTCTTTGAACAGCCAGCTTCTTTAGCAATGACCTTTTGTGGCTTACCCTCCTTGTGAAGTGTGTCAATGACTGCCTTATGGATATCTGTTAAGTCAGCAGTCTTTCCTATGATTGTGTAGCCTACTGAACCAGACTAAGGGACTGTTTTAAACACTTCAGAAGCCTTTGCAGGTGTTTTGTGGTAATTATTCTAATTTTCTGAGATAATGACTTTGGGGTTTTCATTGGCTGTAAGCCATAATCATCAACATTAACAGATATAAACAGTTGAAATAAATCACTCTGTAATTACTCTATATGATATGTGTTTCATTTTTGTATTGAACTACTGAAATAAATTAACTTTTTGATGATATTCTAATTTATTGAGATGCACTTGTATATACTGTTTAAAAATTGTTAGTATAGAGAGGGTTTGAAAGAGGTAGTCTGATTTACCTTTAGGACGTTTGCATGCTTCTTTACATAACGACTCTGAGAAATACAGATACTTATCCATTAGGGAGGCGTTTGATTGTTTCTAAATTTATTCTGAAAGGACAACGACCCAAAACATACAGCTAATGTCAAAAAGAACGATCTTTAGCATAAGAACAAGGAATCCTGGAAGTGATTATATGGTTTCCAACAGAGTCCTGATCTCAACATCATCAAGTGTTTGGATTATGTGAAGACACAAGGAATTGGGTAAGTCTGCACCCACAGATCTGTGGTTAGTTCTCCAAGATGTTTGGAGCAACCTCTCTCTCTACTTCTTTCAAAAACTGTGCAAGTGTACCTAGAAGAATTGGTGCTGTTTTGAAGGTAAAGGGTGCAATGGATGAGCCCACCAAATACAAATTTAACTTAGATTTCTCCTTTACTTTCTTATTAATTGATATAAAGAAACTATTATCAATTCTATTTTTTAACGCATTCTCACTTGCCATTTTTCCATGCTTACCTAAAATATTTGCACAGTACTGCACATGTAGAGCTGAGCCTGGATATTGACAGTGTAGCCTGTCTTGTGTTCTAGCCTATATGAATTGTAATTATAGATTCACTGGAATAAGAATGCGTGTACCTGAATATAAATGAAATAAATAGAAATAATTGGCTTGGGTTCAGTCTCCTTATTCCGGTATGGAATGCTCTATAGTTTCCTACAGTCAAAAGAGTTCAACTCAACTTCAGCAAATGGTTGTGTCCTGTCAATGCTTGTCCATCATCATCATCATGGTTATGGTTGGCAGATCTGTTCTCAATTAAGTTTGCAACTACAGCAGCAGAGGACTTGGAATGGGCCAATGTGCAAGATACAGAATTGTATTTATTTATTTATTTGTTTATGTTTATTTAACCCTTTCCTCAGAATTATATGAATTGTAATTGAGCTTGCATACTCAATAACTTATATTAGTAGCACTGTTATGATTTGCGATTTTTTTTTTGTAAACTTCCAATTAAAAAAAACATTTGTGGCACCCTGGACAAGCCAGGTCGTCACAGAACAACACCAACACACCCCACACTCCCGGTCAGGCACACCGAAGTCAGACAAAAACCCTTGTTGCCTCCCTCCAGGGGCTGATGTCCACACCAGGGGGGTGGGCCAGGCGGTTGGTCCCGCCCACCGAGGAGTACACAGTCCTGGAGGCGGGAAAAGAGAGCAGATAGTGAACAGTTTGAGTTTGAGAGTGAAGTGGTAAAGGAGCAGACAGAGAGTGGTCCGGGTGTGTGGCCCGGACGGATCAGCAAGGTTGGCAGACGGTGGTGACCGTCTGCAGGAGTGGCCTATTGGAGCTAACCGTAAGGACCGTGGACGGGCGGTGGCCCGGCGGTACCGGACCGGTACGCAAAGAGAAGCCAGCACCATCCGGCAGGGGCTTACGGGCCCCGGCAAGGCTAGGAGTCGCCGTGAATTTGCCAAATCCGTTAGCGAAGGGAACCTCCTGGGTTTCCCAGCAGCCAAGTCCGACAGAAGGCAACAGTCCAACCGAGAGAGGGAAACACAGTCACCGCCAAGGCTAAAGTTCCCAGGGCCAGAGCCTGCGGGCAAAAAGGGCTCCTTCAGCAACCTTCAAGCTGGGGAGCGGGTTACTGGTGGGAACCCATTGGAACCGTCACATTACACAGGTGCAGGGAAAGGCAGTCACCATCAATCTGCCAGGAGGAGAAACACCGCAGCTGTCTGTGGGACCCGTCCATCCAGCCGTTTGTTTTACCGGAGACTCTGTGTACATCATTGGCTGAGTGAGTACCATCGTGCCGTGCGGCACAGCGCTGCCCCGTGACCCTGCACCTCACCAGGCCCGTAACCCGCCTGCAATCCATCCCTACCCCATCACCGGGCCCCGGGACAACCAACCCCCTACCTATGGAGGGGAGAACTAAAACCCAGGCTGCTCCCTGTCATCGCTCCCGGGATCCCCGTCCAGAGCAGCGGTGGTGTCACAACCTCACCACAACCGTGGGTGGCGTCATGGACAATCTCAAATCCCCACAATCAATCCCCACCCTTTTCACTCACGGGCGAGGAACGACGCTCGAGTCCCCGGGATCCGGCCCACCGCTCGAGCCACCACCGAGCAGCAGCAGCCGCAGAAGCGGCTGGACCCGAGCAGAGGGAGAGCGCAGCGTCCCCTCCTTCGCCCGCGACACATTTCTTTATGCTCTTGCATGAAATTATCCTATGCACCTCTATGGGAAACCTATTATTGCGCTTCTATGAGAAACTGATTATTGTACCTCTATGAGAAATCTATTATGGCCTAGTAAAAAGAAGCAATAATACATTTGTATGTGTGGCGCCCCTGAGGCTTCAGTCGCCACAGGGTACGGCACTTCACTTAAGGTGCTGTACTTATCCCGGGTCCGGAGGAGGTCGGTGCAAGTATCACATCCATCTCATTCAATACATACAGTAGGTTGCCCTGCAAACTGGGGACCAGGCTAGGGTCGGGTCTTAAGGTTTCTAACCAAACACTGGGGCATCCACCCACTAGCGACAGGGACCCAGGGGAGGAGCAGCCACTAGGGAGGGAGAAGGAGCCGCACACACAGGGAGTCGAGTTCCGGGAGGATATAGGGCAGGAGCTCATCACTGGTAGCTCCTGTAGGACAAAAGGAGAAAAACATGGTTGCCGAGGGGAAAGCTTGATTGCTCCCTCGGAACCGGCTCAGTGCAGGGTGCAGAGCCCTAGGGTGGAACATATTATACGTTTGACCACCAGAATCTGCCGGACAGGGGGATTCCACGTCTCTGGCCACCACAAGATCTCGGAGCACAGTGACACATTGGGTCCGGAGTCGCGATTACAGTCAGGCCCCACAGCGGATCTGCACCACCTGCATACGGGATGGGAGCTGAATTAAAAGAACTGGGACCCCCAAGTAGCTTCAGGCCACAGGGATCCAACACTAAAAGCGCAAAGGGGAAGGGCTTGCAGACAACCGCACCGGTACAGACCTCCCAAGCATCTGGGATCGGCTGGAGCCCCTCCGGGCACCTTACTGACAGTGAGTAAACAACTGGAACCGCAACTATCGTGTCAGTCCTTCATTGCTGGTGCTATTGTCCCGCACTTCGGGGCCAACGGCCACTACTAACCCCATTATCATCCCTGGGGCCTAGCTTCACCTGTGGGAAGCTGAATTATCCTAGCTGCAACACCATCCGCCCCAGAGGACATCAACCGCAGCGGCGGCTAATCCCTCGCCGCACACCGCAGGTGGCGTCAGAAGACAACTACTACTCCTATCAACCTCATTATCACCCATCCTCATCCCATCTTCATCAATATTGCTGTACACCTCAGGGCCACGAAACCGGGCAAGGGCCATTCGTGACATCCAAGACCCAACATCACCGGCCCAGCGACAAGTAATTTAACCCCTGCCCCATGGGTGCTACATATGCACGAGCCCTGAATCTCTCTGTTGGATCCAGTGTACCCCAGCCTGACGGTGAGTACAATTTTTAATATTTGGAGGGAGGTAATGTGCTAATATCATCTAATGAGCCATACATAAGTCAGTGGATACTATGGTGAGGATTTAACAGACCCTATGAGCTGTATGGAGAGTGAGTAGGATGTGAAAGGAACAAACCTTTTTTTCCTAACTGTAAAAATGATGTCTTAAAAGCCTTCCCCAGCCATGGCTAATGATGTTTATTGCTCCGCTGCCAACTCATTAAAGGTAAATGGACTTTTCATTACCAGCCATTACTAACTATTTATTATAGCAATGTAAACGAGTGTTAACCCCTTTCATATTTGTAAGGCTGGTCTATTGCTTTTATGAGCAGTTTTCTCGTCTCTTCCTTGTGTCTTATGTGACAATGAAGCATACATACATACAAACCTAAACTAATGATGATAACATACATACATTCTGTATATAAACAGATGTAAATTTCACAGGCCTGGGTCCCATGTAGCATTGTCCCTATTTTTATATTATAAGTTATATATCGTGTACTACCTGTCACAGTTACTTCAAGCCAGGGCTGCGACTAGAAATTTCAGGGCCCCATACTGGCAACATTTTCGGGCCCCCTTGAGACTGCTCAGGCAACACCCCAGCTCTGCCTCTACCCCTCAAATCTTCAACAGTGTCACCGCCACTCTTGGAAAAACCTATATATATACTGTATGTATATACTTATATTTATATAAATATATATATATATATATAAATATATACTGTATATACAGTATCCTGTATATACATATATATATATATATATATATACAGTATCGACCAAAAGTTTGGACACACCTTCTCATTCAAAGAGTTTTCTTTATTTTCATGACTGAAAATTGTAGATTCACATTGAAGGCATCAAAACTATGAATTAACACATGTGGAATGAAATACTTAAAAAAGTGTGAAACAACTGAAAATATGTCTTATATTCTAGGTTCTGCAAAGTAGCCACCTTTTGCTTTGATTACTGCTTTGCACACACTTGGCATTCTCTTGAAGAGGTAGTTGCCGGAAATGGTTTTCCAACAGTCTTAAAGGAGTTCTCAGAGATGCTTAGCACTTGTTGGCCCTTTTACCTTCACTCTGTGGTCGAGCTCACCCCAAACCATCTCGATTGGGTTCAGGTGACTGTGGAGGCCAGGTCATCTGGCGTAGCACCCCATCTTTCTCCTTCTTAGTAAAATAGCCCTTACACAGCCTGTAAGTGTGTTTGGGGTCATTGTCTTGTTGAAAAATAAATGATGGTCCAATTAAACGCAGACCGGATGGAATAGCATGCCGCTGCAAGATGCTGTGGTAGCCATGCTGGTTCAGTATGCCTTCAATTTTGAATAAATCCTCAACAGTGTCACCAGCAAAGAACCCCCACATCACCACACCTCCTCCTCCATGTTTCACGGTGGGAACCAGGCATGTAGAGTCCATTCGTTCACGTTTTCTGCGTCGCACAAAGACACAATGGTTGGATCCAAAGATCTCAAATTTTGAATCATCAGACCAAAGCACAGATTTCCACTGGTTTAACGTCCATTTCTTGTGTTCTTTCGCCCAAACAAGTCTCTTCTGCTTGTTGCCTGTCCTTAGCAGTGGTTTCCTAGCAGCTATTTTACCATGAAGGCCTGCTGCACAAAGTCTCCTCTTAGTTGTTCTAGAGATGTGTCTGCTGCTAGAATTCTGTGTGGCATTGACCTGGTCTCTAATCTGACCGCTGTTAACCTGCGATTTCTGAGGCTGGTGACTCTGATAAACTTATCCTCTGCAGCAGAGGTGACTCTTGGTCCTTTCCTGGGGCGGTCCTCATGTGAGCCAGGTATTTGTAGCATTTGATGTTTTTTGCCACTGCACTTGGGGACACTTTCAAAGTTTTACCAATTTTTCGGACTGACTGACCTTCATTTCTTAAAGTAATGATGGCCACTCATTTTTCTTTACTTAGAATTTGTATTATGGCAAGAAAAAAGCAGCTAACAGTCTATTCAGTAGGACTATCAGCTGTTTATCCACCAGACTTCTGCACTACACAATTGATGGTCCCAACCCCATTTATAAGTCAAGAAATCCCACTTATTAAACCTGACAGGGCACACCTGTGAAGTGAAAACCATTTCCGGTGACTACCTCTTGAAGCTCATCAAGAGAATGCCAAGAGTGTGCAAAACAGTAATCAAAACAAAAGGTGGCTACTTTGAAGAACCTAGAATAAAAGACATATTTTCAGTTGTTTCACAAGTATTTCATTCCACATGTGTTAATTCATAGTTTTGATGCCTTCAATGTGAATCTACAATTTTCAGAGTCATGAAAATAAAGAAAAGTCTTTGAATGAGAATGTGTGTCCAAACTTTTTGTCTGTACTGTGTGTGTATATATACATATATACATATATATATTTATATTTATATATGTCCTTCCCCTGGGCCCCTCCCGGTATTTTTGTCCCCACCCTGGTCTATTTGTCCCATTCCTGGTATATATATCCTCCTCCTGGATCCCTCCTGGTATATATGTACCCATCCTCGTTTATTTGTCTCCATCCTAGTGTATATGTCCCATCCTGGTAAATATATCCCCCTCCTGGGCACACTCTGGTATATATGTCCCCATCCTGGTTTCTGTCCCCTTCCTGGCATATATGTCCTCCTCCTGGTATATATGTCCCCTTCCTGGACCACTCCTGGTATATATGTCCCATCCTTGTTTATTTTTTCCTTTCCTGGTATATATGTCCTCCTCCTAGTATATATGTCCCATCCTGGGGGCCTCCTGGTATATATATCCCCCTCCTGGGCACATTCTGGTATATATGTCCCCATCCTGGTTTCTGTCCCATTCCTGATATATAGGTCCTCCTGGTATATATGTCCCTTTCCTAAGCTACTTCTGGTATATTTGTCCACATCCTTGTTTATTTGTCCCTTTCCTGATATATATGTTCTCCTCCTCGTATATATGTTCACTTTTGTGCCACTTCTGGTATAAAGAAAAACCCACAATAGTCACAGAAATAACTTCAATCTGACAAAAGTAATAATAAACAAAAAATCTATAAAAATGAACAAATGAAAATCAGACATTGCATTTCAGCCATGCTTCCACAGATTTTTTTAAAAATTAAAACTCATGAAAAAGGCCTGAACAGAAATGATGGTACCTAACTTAATATTCTGTTGCACAACCTTTTGAGGCAATCACTGCAATCAAACAATTCCTGTAACTGTCAATGAGACTTCTGCACCTCTTGACAAGTATTTTGGCCCTCTCCTCAAGAGCAAACTGCTCCTATTGTCTCATGTTTGAAGGTCGCCTTTTCCAGACTGCATGTTTCAGCTCTTTCCAAAGATGCTCAATAGGATTTAGGTCAGGGCTCATAGAAGACCACTTCAGAATAGTCCAATGTTTTCCTCTTAGCCATTGTTGGGTGTTTTAGCTGTGTGTTTTGGGTCATTATCCTGTAGTAAGACCCATGACCTGCTACTGAGACCAAGCTTTCTGACACTTTTTGGCCCATTTCTCTCTAGAATCCCTTGATAGTATGGGATTTCATTGTACCCTGCACAGATTCAAGACACCATGCCAGATGCAGCACACTTTCAGTGGGGCACACTCCTCTCCTTTATTGATGGCCTGTCCTCTACATCTGAGACCTTCACAGAGGCAAACTCCACTCTGTGCCTTATTGCAACACACAACTGAAGCTGTTGCAACCAACTATAAATTCCTCAGCAACATGGTTCCTGCTCACACCACAGGCCCTCTGCAACTGAGAAAGAAGGAAGGGCAGCCAACCCATAAATAACCTGTCACTCACACACGAACTGCCCAGTTTCCCTCAGTGTCCTCCATAACTTAGCTTTCACTATTCCTCACAGGCATACGCACTGAATGCATTGCTGGAAAATCAACAGACATTTAAAGGGAACCTGTCAGCAGAAATGTCCCCTAAAACCTAACAGATTCCCCCTCTGCAGCTCCTGGGCTGCATTCTATAAAGGTCCCTGTTATGATTGTGCCCACTTTCTGACCGAAAAAAAGTGTTTATAAAGTTGTACCTTTTTGGCTTCTGATTCTGTAAATCTGTCACGGGGGCGGGCTGCCTGATGGCCGTTATTCTGCCCCCTGGTCCTGTATGCCGCCCCCATCGCTGATTTCAATACTTCTGGACGCCGCCCACTGCTCCAGCCATCCCTGCGCATGCCCAGTGCTCATCTCTCGTGGATGAGCACTGTGCCCAGCGTCACCGCTGGTGACGTGCACGCAGGGTTAAGATTATGGGCGGTGCTGTGATGTTTATTCCTAAGCAACCGCCCATAATCGCGGGACCGCGCATTCCCCCTCGGCCTGCTTCGTGCTTCCTGCTTCCGCGCTCTTCCTATCTATTTCCTGCCTCGGGGCAAGATGGGAAGGAGGTGACGTGGGGGTCAGCAGCAGCGCGCTTGCGCAGAACGAAGCAGGCCGAGGGGGAAAGCGCGGTCCCGCGATTATGGGCGGTTGCTTAGGAATAAACATCACAGCACCGCCCATAATCTTAACCCTGCGTGCACGTCACCAGCGGTGACGCTAGGCACAGTGCTCATCCACGAGAGATGAGCACTGGGCATGCGCAGGGATGGCTGGAGCAGTGGGCGGCGTCCAGAAGTATTGAAATCAGCGATGGGGGCGGCATACAGGACCAGGGGGCAGAATAACGGCCATCAGGCAGCCCGCCCCCGTGACAGATTTACAGAATCAGAAGCCAAAAAGGTACAACTTTATAAACACTTTTTTTCGGTCAGAAAGTGGGCACAATCATAACAGGGACCTTTATAGAATGCAGCCCAGGAGCTGCAGAGGGGGAATCTGTTAGGTTTTAGGGGACATTTCTGCTGACAGGTTCCCTTTAAACCATAGAGCACTGAACATAAGTAAACATGAAGCTGGAAATGCTAAAACTGACCATCTCACTCATTTGTAGCAGAGTTGAGATGGTCAGATTAAGGCTGCTTTTACACTATGTTTTTTTAACATGCGTCATGAACGTTTTTTTGCTGTAAAAGTGGATCCTGTTTTTACAAAGAAAAACGCATGCAAACACGTGTTATTTTGCAGGATCTGTCACTTGAAGTTTATGGGCGGGCATTGGAGTCATGTGATCGGGAGTGAGGGGAACTGAACGTGATAGACTGGGAGCCGGCATCTCGAAGCTGCAGACGCTGATAACCAAGGTAAACATCGGGTAACTAAGCAAAGTGCTTTGCTTGGATACCCGATATTTACCTTGGTTACGAGCGTCCGCAGCTGCTAGAAGCCGGGCTGCCTGCTCCCTGCACACGTAACCAAGGTAAACATCGGGTAACTAAGCGAAGCGCTTTGCTTGGTTACCCGATATTTACCTTGGTTACGAGCGTCCGCCGCTCTCAGGCGGGGGAGGGGGGGAGAGAGAGAGAGGGAGGGGGAGAAGAGAGGGGGAGAGATAGACTGATCACGCCAGGCTGGTTTCTGGGTATGCTCTGTAGAGCAAGCAGGATCCTGTCTATAAGCATGCCAGCGTTCACATGCGTTTGCGTGCAGTATAGTCAGGATCCAGTGAAAAACTGTATTTGGACGCAGCTCAAAAACGCTACAAGTAGCGTTTTTGAAAAAAGTTAAAAAACTGCAAGTCGCTGGATCCTCACTATAACGCACGCAAACGCAGGTAAACGCATGTTGACGCAAGTCCATTGCAAATGCATTGAAATGAAAACGCATTTGCACTGGATCCGTTTTTGCGTTAAAAAAACGTTCATGACTCAGTGGTTAGCACTGCAGTCTTGCAGCGCTGAGGTCCTGGGTTCAATTCCCACCAAGGACATCATCTGCAAGGAGTTTGTATGCTCTCCCCGTGTTTGCGTGGGTTTCCTCCGGGTTCTCCGGTTTCCTCCCACACTCCAAAAACATACAGTTAGGGATCTTAGATTGTGAGCCCCAATGGGGACAATGTTGCCAATGTATGTAAAGTGCTATGGAATTACTAGCGCTATATAAATGAATAAATTATTATTATTATTATTATCATTATGTTAAAAAAACGTAGTGTGAAAGCAGCCTAAGATGTAGCGTCTCGGACTGTCTCTGCTTAACGACCAGCTGAACTCTGCAACATCTGAGTGAGACTGTCAGATGTAGCAGGGCAGAGGCAGATGTAGCATGTCTGACTGTCACAGCTCTGCTACATCTGGGTGAGAGGGTCAGATGTAGCCAAACAGAGACAGATGTAGCGTCTCTGTCCATTTCTGAACGTCTCTTCACTGCTACATCTGACCACCTCAGCTTCGCTACGTCTGAGTAAAACAGTCAGATGTAGCAGAGCAGAGACAATCAGAGACACTTTTGTGCCTCTGCTCTGCTACATCTGACCTTCTCACTCAGATGTAGGAGACGAGAGACGATCAGATCACATGTAGCATCTCTGCACTGCTACATCTGACTGTCTCTGCTTTACTACATCTGAGTGAGACAGGGTATTTTTCATGCAATTTTCTCTTTGGTTTTTTTGTTATCTGAGTGAGACAGCCAGATGTAACAGAGGAGAGACAGATGTTCGGTCTCTGACCATCTCTGCTACATCTGACAGCTCTGCTCTGCCACATCTGATGTCTCATCTCTGCTACATCTGAGTTAGATGGTCAGATGTAGCAGAGCAGAGACAGATGTAGCGTCCCTGGGCATTTCTCCTACATCTGACCATTTCAGATTTGCTACTGTGAAGCCCCACAAGTGTCGTGTCGGTGCATTACCTTCAGGGACTCCACTCGGCTGGATCTCGTCACAGGTAGGGAATCTTCTATTTGTCGTGACGCCACTCTCAGTATTGCGGTCAGTGGGGACCGCCACTGCAGGTTGAGGGACGCCTGGGGCTGATGGTGAGTGCAGTTAGTTGGAATAGCCTCCTGAGAGTGAGGCAAGCCCCAGGGCCCTGTGTAGGTGTGTAAAACCACAAGGCGCAGAATAACTCCACACAGGCAGAATGTCTTTCAGGGTTTTTACTCACTTCAGGTGGCAGGGTGAGTAATCCGGGCGTAGCTGGGATGAACCAGGCGGGAACCAGGTATCCTTCAGGCTGACTTCTGATGGTGACTACCAACTCGCCTTCCTTAGCCCTTGGTGGTTTGGGGTGACCCCGACTTTTAGTCCCTATGGGGGTCACCCAGGGAAGTTGCTGAAGCCTCACTCCCCTTCGTTTGCCGTTTGCTTGTGGCCTGGACCAGCTCACTCCAGCTGCTTGCCTCCTGTGAGCTATGGGCCCTAACTGTGGCTACGTGGCTGCGGCTTTTGTGGTGTTGTGGTGTGGGCTTTGAGGGCCCCACACCGGCAGGTTTAGCAGGGAAAGGTGGATCTATCCCCGCTCCGGGATCTGCCGCCCGTTTGGGCCTGGTTCTCCCTAGCAGTCTCCTTACTTCCCACTCTGTGCTCTCTCTCTAGCTGGAGATGGGTTTCGGGTAGCACTCCTAGGTGACCGTTCTCCCCCGTCGGTAGCCACTGCGCGGACGCTGTCAGACTACAGCAGCCCAGGGGAAGGGGTCAGCTCTCCTCGGAGCTCCCTGGACTCTGCTCTGAACCGGCTCACATCTGGGACCTTCACTGCTGCTCCTGTCAGAGCTTCTCTTTCCTGCTCCTCACTCCTCCACACTCTGCTGCAGACTGTTTACTCCTCCTTCTCTTTTCCCCTTGTGCCTGCCTACGCCACCTAGCAACCAGGCTCTCCACCACACCCCTTGATTGGAGATGGAGGCTTTTGGCCCCCTCCTGGGATCCCCAGGGGTCCTCTCAAAGGTACATGTGTGAGACCTGATCACTATGCGCCTGTGTAGTCACACCTCGGTCAGCCTTCTGGATTACCTGTATTGTACTGTCCCCAGCATGGGTGCAGTACTCAGTGGTGCCTGACCAGGTCAGGGGCGCCACATTCCCCCTTAGTTATCACCAGCACGTCCTCGGGCTGCAAGACAACATTTTAAAATGCATAAAACATTAAAACATGGTAAAACATTTTTAAAAGCACCAGGTACCATACATCACCACCCTCCACCCACAAGTCCGTTAACCCACCCAAAACCCTCTCACGTTGGCCGCGCCTTCAGCCACTTCTGGCAGGATGTAGAGGCGGCTTTCATGGGCTGGTGGTCTTCAGGGTATACCTGGCCTGGTGGAGCCGCGCCTTCAGCCTCTTCTGGCAGGATGTAGAGGCGGCCTTCACAGTTGGTGCTGACCAGGTACCCTCTTTGTGGTGGAGAGCCAGGCCCCATAAACAGGCATGCTCTCTGGTTGCAGGTAAGCCAAGGCCCTATATACGGACGTGCTCCCTGGTTGCAGACGAGCCAAGCCCCTAAACAGGCTGACTCTGGTGGTGGTGGTGCCCTCTGGTGTAACTATTTACACTGCGAGAGTTTGTGGCTATAGCCAGTTCATAGCCTTAAGGTTCATTTCTCACATTAGTTTATGTAGGCACATTCTTAAACTTGTAAAACGTTGCAAAACAAACTTTTTCAAACTGGTAACTTGCTTTACTTTACATGAACTTTATGCAGATTCCTCCTCACCAGGGCTTGGGCCTGTAGGGCTGCGGCACCTGTTGCTTCCTTGACCTTTTTCTTCATCTGTGGTAGTCTCGTCAGTAGGTCCTTTGTCTTTTCTTTCTTTATCGCTGTCTTTCCTTTCTTCTTCTTTAGGACATGGTGCTACATCTAGCGCATACCAGCCTCTTTCTCCTTGATGCATGGTAAATTGCACTGTGTCTCCCATCCTTAGGTTTCTTCCAGGATGTCCTCTGGGCAAGTGGGCTCTCACATCTCTTCTATTGACGAAGATACCTTCCTTTATACCAGGTGCAACGATGAATCCGTATCCTGACTTCAGGCTAAAGTCTTCCACAATTCCTCTACAAAGGGGTCCTCTGACCTGGGCTTTGGCTCTTCTCAGGAACCGTTTCTCTTGTAGGTCTCTGGCCGTTATGTCATCTCTCTGCTCTGGGGATGGCGGAGCAGGTGACAACTGGTTTCTGCTACGGCGCCGTGTCTTGCGGGCTTGATTCTGCTGGGTGGCTGCTTCACTGCTGGCAGGCTCCCAGGTGAGGTTGCTGGATAAATCTTCCTCTTCATCCCAGCGAGAATATGGCAACATCTCCGGCTCTGGGCATGGATCCACTGCTGGTATCTCCGGGGTCAGCTCCTCAGCCTCCTGGCCTCCTCTCCCCCTTAGTTCTTCTGAGCACTCCTTCGGTGGCAGTGCTGGGGATGGGCTTTCTTCAGCAGGCCCAGGCAGGGATCTCTTTGGCATGATTGCTGCAGGAGTCGTCTTGGGGGTATGCGGAGGGAGTATGTACTGGTCCACCAACCATTGTGGAAACTTGGCCTCCATGTCAGCCTTCAGCTGCCAGTATGCGGGGTCCTCCCCCAGCGTGGGCTTTCCAGCAGGGACCTCTTTGGACTGGGGAGTGGTGTCTGCTCTGGCCTTGCAGGCCGGGGTAAATGGTGATGCAATCTTATCTTGGCGGGCCGCGCCTGGCATGGCGGCGGCCTGGTCTTGGCGGGCCGCGCCCTGCATGGCGGCGGCCTGGCTCGGCGTCGCTGTCACGATGGGATCGGTGCAGGCTGGGCTGGGCGTCGCTGCAGCGATCGGAGCTTGGCGGGCCGCACCTGGCGTGGCTGCGGCCTGGTTCAGCACCTCACTTGCGGCGCGGACGAGCGTTGCTGCTGCGGTGGGGTCTCGGCGGGCCGGGCCTAGCAAGGCGGCGGCCTGGGTCAGCGTCACACCTGCGGCGTGGATGAGGGTCGCGGTGGCAGCCGGTTCTTTGCGGGCCGGACTGGGCGTTGCTGCAAGGACCGGGTCTTGGTGGGCCGAGCAGGGCATCGCTGCGGCGGCCTGAGCTTGGCGGGCTGCACCTGGCGTGGCTGCGGCCTGGCTCAGCGTCGCCGCGCCGGGCGCCTCTTCAGGGACCGCGGGCGTGGCAGCAGGGGTCGGGGCATCCGGGCCGGCAGGGGTAATACTGGACTCACCCATCGGTGGCAGCATCGGGGTCTGAGTCGTTGCCACTCGGTCTGGCGCTCGGCGCGCGGCTCTCCCTTCATAGGCCTGAACCGCGGCAGCCATCTCCAGAAGTTCCATGCGTTCTTCTCTGATCTGCTCCACGACCCGGGTCTCCAGTCGGTCGCAGAACTGGGCCAGCTCCCGATACCACCAGGCAGCGGAGCCCGGTTCTGGGTTTCTGCGGTCAGACGCCATTTCTTCTGCGCCCTCTTCTGTACGATTTCCCAGCAGTGGACTCGTCGTTGCCTCTAGTAGCAAGCTGTTCAGTTTCCGCTCTGCCTCTTTCAGCAGCTCCTCTCCCAGCAGCAGGCTTCTGGCTCCCTTTCTGTCCCGACGTCTCTGAACGCCTCCGCTCTCTTCACAAGCGAGGTCAGAACTCTGCAGGGGATCTCTGGGTAGCCACACCTCTTCGTGGGCGGTAACTTCTCCCAGCGCGGGCTGCTGTTGTTTTTCGGCGCGCTTTTCATGGTGGCAATATGGCGGCGCTTCCAATTTTTCAAGCGGACCGCCCAGGCACATGGTCACCTGTCTGGACAGGTCTAGTCCTTATCCTGTTCGTGACGCCAGATGTGAAGCCCCACAAGTGTCGTGTCGGTGCATTACCTTCAGGGACTCCACTCGGCTGGATCTCGTCACAGGTAGGGAATCTTCTATTTGTCGTGACGCCACTCTCAGTATTGCGGTCAGTGGGGACCGCCACTGCAGGTTGAGGGACGCCTGGGGCTGATGGTGAGTGCAGTTAGTTGGAATAGCCTCCTGAGAGTGAGGCAAGCCCCAGGGCCCTGTGTAGGTGTGTAAAACCACAAGGCGCAGAATAACTCCACACAGGCAGAATGTCTTTCAGGGTTTTTACTCACTTCAGGTGGCAGGGTGAGTAACCCGGGCGTAGCTGGGATGAACCAGGCGGGAACCAGGTATCCTTCAGGCTGACTTCTGATGGTGACTACCAACTCGCCTTCCTTAGCCCTTGGTGGTTTGGGGTGACCCCGACTTTTAGTCCCTATGGGGGTCACCCAGGGAAGTTGCTGAAGCCTCACTCCCCTTCGTTTGCCGTTTGCTTGTGGCCTGGACCAGCTCACTCCAGCTGCTTGCCTCCTGTGAGCTATGGGCCCTAACTGTGGCTACGTGGCTGCGGCTTTTGTGGTGTTGTGGTGTGGGCTTTGAGGGCCCCACACCGGCAGGTTTAGCAGGGAAAGGTGGATCTATCCCCGCTCCGGGATCTGCCGCCCGTTTGGGCCTGGTTCTCCCTAGCAGTCTCCTTACTTCCCACTCTGTGCTCTCTCTCTAGCTGGAGATGGGTTTCGGGTAGCACTCCTAGGTGACCGTTCTCCCCCGTCGGTAGCCACTGCGCGGACGCTGTCAGACTACAGCAGCCCAGGGGAAGGGGTCAGCTCTCCTCGGAGCTCCCTGGACTCTGCTCTGAACCGGCTCACATCTGGGACCTTCACTGCTGCTCCTGTCAGAGCTTCTCTTTCCTGCTCCTCACTCCTCCACACTCTGCTGCAGACTGTTTACTCCTCCTTCTCTTTTCCCCTTGTGCCTGCCTACGCCACCTAGCAACCAGGCTCTCCACCACACCCCTTGATTGGAGATGGAGGCTTTTGGCCCCCTCCTGGGATCCCCAGGGGTCCTCTCAAAGGTACATGTGTGAGACCTGATCACTATGTGCCTGTGTAGTCACACCTCGGTCAGCCTTCTGGATTACCTGTATTGTACTGTCCCCAGCATGGGTGCAGTACTCAGTGGTGCCTGACCAGGTCAGGGGCGCCACACTACATCTGAGTAAGATGGTCAGATGTAGCAGAGCAGAGTTAGTCAGAGACACTACATCTGTGCCTGCTCTGCTACATCTGACTTTCTCACTCAAATGTAGCAAATCTGAAATGGTCAGATGTAGGAGAAATGGTCTGAGACGCTACATCTGTCTCTGCTCTGCTACATCTGACTGTCTAACTCAGATGTAGTAGAGCTGAGACATCAGATGTGGCAGAGCAGAGATGTCAGATGTAGCATAGTAGAGATAATCAGAGACGTTACATCAGATGTAGTGTCTTTCACCATCTTTGCTCTGCTGTGTCTCACTATCTCTGCTTAACTACATCTGAGGCCGGAGTCACACTTGCGAGAAACTCGTGCTAGTCGCGCATCGCATTACCTGGCAAGGCCACACACTCTCCTGACAGGAGCCTCTCAGCTGCACAGAAATACATGCAGCTGACCCGCTCCTGTCAGGAGAGTGTGCGGCCGTGCCGGGTGATGCGATGTGATACTAGTGCGAGTCTCTCACAAGTGTGACTCTGGCCTGATTGTCTCAGCTCTGCTACATCTACATGAGACTATCAGATGTAGCAGAGCAGAGACAGAAGTAACATCTCTGACTGTCTCTACTCTGCTTCGTGACCATCTCAGTCCTGCTACATCTGAATGAGACGGTCCCAGAAGGGAGAGAATGAAAAAAATGAAAAGGCTGACCATTCCCAGGAGAGATGGAGTAGAGATACCCTGGAGGTATTGCTTTGAAGGATTAGCGCATTTTTTAATCATTTAAAAACCTTAAAAACGAGAATCTATGTATGAATCTGACCTAATGAAAAGGTAGGCTCAATCTTGAAACGCGTTATTGAATAAAACTAAAACAATTATCTCCTTTCTTTGAGATTCCTTGAACTCAACAGCGCGGCTACCAATACCACCAACTCTCAAGCATCACAAATATTATTTCTAAGCATCCTGAACCTGATATGTCCTTTCTTCACGACACAGACACCAATCCTAGTATGATTAACCGCCTGAACTTCTAGCCTTCCTAACATTGCAGTATACTAGTGACTGCCTTCATCTCAATGTCACGTCATTGTCTTCCGCTGCTGTGCATATACTGTACCTGGTGTCCATATATACCATTTATTTATCTACTTTACATCTCCTTAGTGCCTTTGGCCTCCCTTTCCAAGCCAGCAGTTTATCTGCTCTCCGCCAGCGCTCCCCTAGGGACACTAGAACATAATTGCCTCGTTTTCTGTGTCAGAGTTGATAACAGATTGATGATTTCACCTCTGTCCTGCTGCTCACTGCCTCCCAACAGTGATGCGGCCTACGGATGAAATGCAGCATACGACATTGATATGGCTACGATAAAAAAATTAGAACATATATAAAATGCTGAGGGTTCTTTACATACAAAATGAGTTTGTTGGTCATGATCTAATTCTTTGCTTAGTCTGAAGTGATAGCCCATATAGGTGCCCATCTATAGTGCTTGCCCGGGCACCAGAAAAACTGCAGTTAGGAGACTAGATGATGGGCAACTATAATAATGTGCCCTCTGAGCCAAGTATGAATTCGAGAGCAAGTGCGCTTTAAATCTATTGGACATGTAATGGTTGAATGTTGGCTATAGCGAGACAGATAGGAAGTTAATATTGTTCCTTCAGCTTTGATAAATGCATGAGCCGAGGGACATTATCATATTATATTAATAGAATTTCTGGAGAGATCTCATAGATATGACAGTTTGTGCTAAGTGTGTATTGCAAGTGTCTGTAATGATTCTCGCCCTCTCCAGACAAATTCTCCACCGAGAATTATTTCCATATTCATCACCATCTCATGCCGCATAAACAATAGACTATTTTAAAGCCACTTTTGGCCATAAAAATCGTATAAAGTCTGAAAATATGAGGTTTGGTTGTTTTTAGAAATCAAGGTCTTATCAGGGATATCTGTAGGATATAGGAATTTAGATCAATCCCCATATTGATATGAGAGGACTGCAGAGTGGGGTTATATGGGTTAGTGATCATCAGATGTGTATGAGAAAAAGCCTTACTAATAGTAGTTATGACCAGTTTCCATTGATGATAGTATATAGAGTAAAGCGGGCTTTACACGCTACAATATATCTAACGAGATGTCGGCGGGGTCACGTCGTAAGTGACGCACATCCGGCTTTGTTAGTGATATCGTAGCGTGTGACAGCTATGAATGAGCAGAAATACTCACCTTCTCGTTCATCGCTAACACGTCGCTCATTTTCTAAAAATCGCACGTCCTGTTGTTCATCGTACCCGAGGCAACACACATCGCTCCGTGTGACACCCCGGGAACGATGAACACAGCTTACTTGCGTCCCGCCGGCAATGCTGAAGGAAGTAGTTGGGCGGGATGTTTACGTCCCGCTCATCTCCGCCCCTCCGCTTCTACTGGCCGGCCGCTGTGTGACGTCGCTGTGACGCTGAACATCCCTCCCCTTCAGGAAGTGGATGTTCGCCGCCCACAGCGAGGTCGTTTGGAAGGTAAGTGCATGTGACGGGGGTTACAGCATTGTGCAACACGGGCAATAAATTGCCCGTGCCACACAAACAATGGGGGCGGGTGCAATTGTCGCGGGCGGGGAGAAGGGTGTCAGCACACTACGCTCACCCCTTCTGCTCGGGTCCGGCGGCTGCTGCTCAGTGGTGGCTCGAGCGGTGGGCCGGATCCCGGGGGTTTCTCGAGCGGCACTCCTCGCCCGTGAGTGAAAGGGGGTTGTTGGGTGTGGGGATTGTTTATTGTCCGTGACGCCACCCATGGTTGTGGTGATTTCACCACCGCTGCTCTATACGGGGGTCCCGGGGATGGTGATGCGGAGCAGCCAGGTGTTGTGTTGCCCCTCCGTGGGTAGGGGTTGGTGATCCCGGGGCCCGGTGATGGCTTGGGAGGTGCAGGGCCTGGTGGGCGCAGGGACACGGGGGCAGCGCTGTGCCTTGCGGCACTGTGGTACTCACTCAGCCTGAGACGTTGACACAGTTTTTACGGTAAACCAAACGGCTGGTAAGACGGTCCCACGGACGGCTGCAATTGCTCTCCCAGTAGGTGACGGTGATGTCCCTCTTCCTAGCACCTTTGTGTACTTGTTGGTTGCGATGGGTCCCCACCGGTAACCCGCTCCCCGGCTTCAAGCTGGGCCGGAGGAGCTCTACTCTTTGCCCGCAGGCGCTGGCCCTCAGAAACTGGTGCCCTGGCGGTGGCGGTGTCTCTGTTGTACAGGTTGGGCTGTTGCCTTCACTCGGGTTTTGGTTGTTGGGGGATCTACGTCCCCTTCACTGGCGGATTCGGCAAATTACGGCGACTCCAAGCCTTGCCGGGGTCCGAGAGGCCCCTGCCCTGTGGCTGACTGTCCTTCGGAACACTGCTCCAGACCACCGGGCACACAGCCTACGGGGTCCTTCCAGGAACTTCCAAACGGTCCCCCTCCAGACAGTCACCGCCGTTGCTGACCTTGCTGACCTGTCCTGCACACAGCTGGACTACTTCAGGCTTCTGCACACTCTTTCTGTTCTGTCGCCACTCTTGCTTTCCTCCTTTACTACTTTTCTTCCTTCACTTTCACTTAGCTGTTTGCTTTAGCCCTGTCTGGGCTACTCCTCCACTCCTTCCACTTCCTCCTCCCTGACTAGACTCCAACTCCAGACTGCCTAGTACTTCCCGCCTCCAGAGCTGTGATCTCCTCGGTGGGCGGAGCCAACCGCCTGGCCCACCCCCTGGTGTGAATCATCAGCCTCTGGAGGAAGGCAACAAGGATTTCTGGTTAGCTTAGATGTTCCTACCTGGGATGTAGGGTGTGGTGGTGTGTGACCTGTGTCCCCTGGCTTGCCCAGGGCGACACACAATCGCAAATGCGATCGCACGATACATTGTAACGTGTAAAGCAGCCTTTACATGTTCTGCCACTAGCAACCATTTTATGGACAGGAGCTGTAGCCCCAGTGCAAACTTTGGACCTGGACTCACTGCATGTTGGCCTCTTGCATGTTGGTCAGCTGTATGGACCCTTTTACCATTCTAAATCCTATATAGACATACCAGTTGCTCCTTCTCCTCCATCATTATAGAGTCCCCTATCCTGATGTGCCGCCCCCGCGTCAGCAGCCAGGCTGCTCGGATCTGGATCCGCGGTGGCTCGAGGGGTCTCCGGACCCGGGGGTCGGGGTTGCGTGGCCACTCGGAATAAAGGGGATTTATTTACAGGGGATGGTATGGAAAGTTTGTGACGCCACCCTTGGTGCGTGGTAAGATGGAGTACCACCGCTGCGATTGGGAGTACCCGGTGGCGATGGTGTGGGCAGCCAGGTGTTTAACCCCTGCACGGGTAGGTGGGATGCCCCGGGACTCGATGAGGGTGACGGGGAGGTACTGTTGGGACGGTAAGGGTCACTTGTGTACTCACTCAGTCCAATAACGCTGACACCAACAACTGTGGTAAACCAAAGTTCTTGACACCGCTGCCGCTGGGAGGGAGCACGCCTGGATCCCATGCCCGTTGATGTTGTCTGTTAGTATGTGACCTTTGCCTTTGCACCTCGTTTTCTAGTTGGTTCCTTTAGCTTGAAACTAATCGGGTCCCACTCACCAGTATGGCTAACTGGGTGAGCTTGCTCTCAGGGTTCACGCTTGGGATTTTCTGGACTGTGTAGTGGGAATGTCCTATCCCCCTCGTTGCGCTAGTACCCCAATTTTGGTGCGGGTGGAAAACGGATCTTGAAGGCTCCGTCCTCGTTGGATAAATTGTCAGAACGCCTGAAGCTGCTTCCTGACCTAGGGTCCACGTACCCCGTCATGCCCTGGCCCCTGCCCGGTGATGGCACAAGGCCGCCGGCTGTCCTACTCGACAGTCCGTGCCCTTGTCACTATCCCCTGCGACCGGGGTCCAGCTCCTCCCAGGCCCAGACCAACGTCTGCCACCTAGTAGTCTCAAGGAGCCCAGCTCCTGACCTCTCCTCTCGAGAGTCACCACTTCACTTACTGTCTCCAGACACTCCTGACCTCCCCTTAACCAACCCCCTCAAGTGGGCGACCCTATTCCCTTCAGGTTAGCCACTGGTGTGTCTGGTGGGTGTGGTGCAGAGTGTTTCTAGGATTTTGATTAGCTTGTTCTTGGCAACACCAAAGGTCAGGGACCCGTAACCAAGGAAGAGGTGGATATTGTACAGGAGGGCAGATTGCACAATACCCTGTGACGACCTGATAGGCCAGGGCGTCACACTGTACGAATGCCCCCCATCCTGGGCTCGTTTCTGGTAAATATATTCCCCATCCTAGTAAATATGTCCCCATCCTGGTAAATAAGTCCCCAATCCTGGTACATATATTCCCCATCATGGTAAATATGTCCCCAAATCTGGTAAATATGTTCCACATCCTGTTATATTTGTCTTCCATCCTAGTCCCCATCCTGGAAAATATGTCCCTCATCCTGGTATATATGTTCCCCATCCTAGTATATATGTCCTAATCCTAGGCCCATCCTGGTATGTATGTCCCTCACTCTGGTATGTATGTCCTCCATCCTGGGCTCATCCTGGTGTATATATATCCCATATGTTGGTTATTAATTTCTTCCATCCTAGGCCCCATGCTGGTCTATATGTCCCCCATCTGGGTAAATATGTGCCTCATCCAGTAAATATGTCCCCTATCCTGGTAAATATGTCCCCCATCCTGGTAAACATGTCCCCCACCCTGGAATATATGTTCCCCATCTTCGTATATATGTCCCCATCCTGGTATACGGTATGTGTCTTCTATCCTAGGCCCCATCCTTGTAAATATGTCATTCATCCTGGTAAAGATGTCCCCCATTCTGGTATATATGTCCCCCAACCTGGGCCATATCCTGGTATATATGTCTTTATCCTGGTATATATGTCCTCTATCCTAGTAAACATGTCCCCCATCCTATTAAATATGTCCCCAATCCTGGTATATATGTCCTTATCCTGGTATATACAATATGTCACCCATTCTCGTATATATCATCATCCTGGGCCCATCCTCGCATATATATCCCCATCCTGGTATATATTTTCCTCATCCTGGACCCAGCTTGAAATATATGTTCTCAACCTGCTCTATATGTCCTCATTCTGATAAATATGTGCCCATCCTGGTATATATGTCCCCCATCCTGGTATATATGTCGTTATCCTAGTATATATGTTCCCCATCCTGATATACAGTGGGAAAATAAGCAATTGCTACACTGCCAATTTTGCAAGATTTACCAATTACCAATACGGTGTAGTCGTTCTGTCCCTTTTGCAGAAAAGTACCCCAACGTATAATGTTTCCACCCCTATGGGACTGTGTTTTTGGGGTTGTACTCATCCTTCTTCTTCCTCCAAAGACGGCAAGTGGAGTTGATATCAAAAAGTTCTATTTTGGTCTCATCTGAAAACATGACCTTCTCCCATCGCTCCTTTTCATAAATTAGAATATCATCAAAAAGATAATTAATGTCAGTAATTCAATACAAAAAGGGAAACACATATATTATATAGAGTCTTTACAAACAGAGTGATCTACTTCAAGTGTTTATTTCTGTTAATGTTGATGATTATGGCTTACAGCCAATGAAAACCCAAAAGTCATTATCTCAGAAAATTAGAATAATTATCTCAAAACACCTGCAAAGGCTTCCTAAGCGTTTAAAATATTCCCTTAATCTGGTTCAGTAGGCTACATGGGGAAGACTGCTGACTTGACAGATGTCCAGAAGACAGTCATTGACACACTCCACAAGGAGGGTAAGCCAGAAAAGGTCATTGCTAAAGATGCTGGCTGTTCACAGAGTGCTGTATCCAAGCATATTAATGTAAAGTTGAGCGGAAGGAAAAAGTGTGGTAGAAAAAGGTTCACAAGCAACAAGGATAACCGCAGCCTTGATAGGATTGTTAAGAAAAGGGCATTCAAAAACTTGGGGGGAGATTCACAAGGAATGGACTGCTGCTGGAGTCAGTGTTTCAAGAGCCACCAGACACAGACGAATCCAGGACATGGGCTACTAGTGTCGCATTCCTTGTCTCAAGCCACTCATGACCAATAGACAACGCCAAAAGCGTCTTATGTGAGCCAAGGAGAAAAAGAACTGAACTGCTGCTCAGTGGTCCAAAGTTTTGTTTTGGGATGAAAGTAAATTTTGCATTTCATTTCGATATCGAGGTCCCAGAGTCTGGAGGAAGAGTGGAGAGGCCACAGTCCAAGCTGCTTGAGGTCTAGTGTAACGTTTCCACAATCAGTGATGGTTTGGGGAGCCATGTAATCTGCTGGTGTAGGTCCACTTTGTTTTTATCAAGACCAAAGTCAGCGCAGCCGTCTACCAGGAAATTTTAGAGCACTTCATGCTTCTCTCTGCGGACAAGCTTTTTGGAGATGGAAATTTCATTTTCCAGCAGGACTTGGCACCTGTCCACACTGCCAAAAGTACCAATACCTGGTTTAATAACCACAGTATCACTGTACTTGATTGGCCAGCAAACTCACCTGACCTAAACCTCATAAAGAATCTATTCGGTATTGTCAAGAGGAAGATGAGATACACCAGACCCAACAATGCAGATAAGCTGAAGGCTGCTATCAAAGCAACCTGGGCTTCCATAACACTTCAGCAGTACCACAGGCTGATCGCCTCCATGCCACGCTGCATTGATGCAGTAATTCATGCAAAAGGAGCCCCGACCAAGTATTGAGGCATTTACTGTACAGACTTTTCAATAGGCGCCAACATTTCTGAGTTTAAAATCATTTTTCAGTTGGTCTTATATAATATTCTAATTTTCTGAGATAATGACTTTTGGGCTTTCATTGGCTGTACCTCATAATCATCAAGCTTAACAGAAATAAACACTTGAAATCAGGGCCCCAGCATCATCACCTGGCACCCCCGAGCAAGTACTGGCGCCCTGGATCGCCGGGGGGGGCACTCGCAGTCTGCAGGGGCAGTGATCTTCTCTGTGGCCCCAGGCTGTAGGACCGCAGAGCTCTGGCCTCCAGCCGGGCCTTTGAATCCACACTTGCACCCAGCAGTCACTGGGGGTCGAGGCTTGGTGGCATCACGATGTATAGGACGCGCTCATTGAGCGTGGCCATGTCCTATCACACAGCGCACCTGTTTGTAGAGGATTCCTGGTTGTTCCCCCAGGACCTGTGTGACAGTAAAGGTTCCACCTCCTTCTTCCTCTGCTCCCTCAGAGATTCCCTCCTGCTGCACAAGGAGCTCCAGGCTGGTGGTAAGATGCAGATAGCATTTAAGTTTGTGTACAGTGAGGAGGGACGTGAGGTACTGTGGTGACAGGTGGCATTGTTCATTACTGTGCAGTGTAGGGGCTATGTATTATAAGGACCTAATAACATGTATGTAATGAGGTGATTTGTGGCTATTAGACTGTGCACTGTTATAGTCTGCACTGTGTGACTGTGTTGCACTGTATACTTACTTTGTGGTGCTGGTGGGTTTTATACTGTCAGGGACGGACTTTTTAATTAAAGTACATTAAGAAAAGTTATATATATTATTATTTATTATTATAGCGCCATTTATTCCATGGCGCTTTACAAGTGAAAGAGGGTATACGTACAACAATCAATAACAATACGAAACAGACTGGTATAGGAGGAGAGAGGACCCTGCCCGCGAGGGCTCACAGTCTACAGGGAATATAAATACAAATTTGCTTTTAGATCACCTTTGTAATCTGAGAGGTCCAGCATCAGTCTCCTGTGGGCTTATCATGCTATTATCCTCTGCATAGATGTATAGGGGAGCTGTGGGCCCATCATACTGTGTATAGGGGAGGTGAAGGGGCATCCTACTCTGTATAGGGGAGCTGTACCTGGGAGACTCAGGAGATATTGTTAAATGTTAAGTGGACATGTCGCGGGCGGAGGAGGGGACGCCGCGCTCTCCCACTGCTCGGGTCCGGCTGCCGCTGCTGCGGCGGCCTGCTGCTGCTCGGTGGCTCGAGTGATGGACCGGATCCCGGGGACTCGAGCGGCGCTCCTCGCCCGTGAGTGAAAGGGGATTGGTTTTTGGGATGGTTTATTGTCCGTGACGCCACCCACGGTTGTGGTGATTATGTGGACACCACCGCTGCTCTGTATGGGGATCCCGGGAGCGATGACAGGGAGCAGCAAAGTTTTGGTTCTCCCCTCCGTGGGTAGGGGGTAGTTGTCCCGGGGCCCAGTGATGAGGTGGGTGATGAGGGATGGCGGGGCCGGTGCAGGGCTTGGTGGGGTGCAGGGACGCGGGGGCAGCGCTGTGCCTCACGGCACTGTGGTACTCACTCAGCCTGAGACGGGGACACAGTTCTTGGTAAAACACACGGCTGGAAAGACGGTTCCCACGGACGGCTGCAGTTGCTGTTCCCCAGTAGTTGACGGTGACGGTCCCTTTTCCTGCACCTGTGATGATGATGGTAGCGATGGGTTCCACCGGTAACCCGCTCCCCGACTTGGTTATGGGCCGGAGGAGCCCTACTTTGCCCGCAGGCGCTGGCCCTGAGAAACTGGTGCCCTGGCGGTGGCGGTGTCTCTCTCTAACGGTCGGACTGTTGCCTTCAATCGGGACTTGGTTGTTGGGAGACCCAGAGGTCCCCTTCACTGACGGATTTGGCAAATTCACGGCGACTCCTAGCCTTGCCGGGATCCGAAAGGCCCCTGCCAATGGTGCTGACTGCTCTTCGTATACCGCTCCGGTACCACCGGGCCACCACCCGTCCACGGTCCTTTCGGCAACCTCCAAGCAGCCTCTACTGCAGACAGTCACCACCGTCTGCTAACCTTGCTATTCTCAGTCCGGGGCACACACCCGGACTAACTTCAGGCTTTCTCAACTGTCACTTTTTCTGTCACTACTCTCACTGTCCTCCTCTACCACTTCCTTCTTCTTCACTCCTCAAACTCTATCTCTCAACTGCCAAACTAATCTGCCTGGTTTTCCCGCCTCCAGGGCTGTGAACTCCTCGGTGGGCGGAGCCAACCGCCTGGCCCACCCCCTGGTGTGGACATCAGCCCCTGGAGGAAGGCAACAAGGATTTCTGTGTAGCTTTGGTGTACATATCTGGGGTGCAGGGTGTGGTGGTGTTATGACCTGTGACCCCTGGCTTGCCCAGGGTGTCACAGACATTTAAAGGAAACCTGTCAGGTGCAATATGGACCCAGAACCATGAGCAGTTCTGGGTGCATATTACTAATCCCTGGCTCACTGTCCCTGTATCTAGTAGCATACATAAAAAGATCTTTGGAAAAAAGTATTTCTAAAGATCCTTTATGATATGCAAATGAGCACAGGGACTAGTCATAAGGGTGTTACTTCCCCCGACTAATCCGCCCTCTTAGCATGTTAGCACGCCCACAGGGGTGTACTAACATGCTATTTAATGCCCATTGCTCAGCATCATCAGCAGTGACGCACATACCTGTGTCCATTGTCGCTGCCTCAGACGCCAGGTTTAGGCTCAGTGCGCATGATCAGTAGTCCCGGCACTTCCGGTCATGCGCACTAGACCTCTCTGAAGCCGGGATGCGTACACCCGACTTCATAGAGCGCATGTCTGGAAGTGCTGGGACTTTTGATCATGCGCACTGACCCTAAACCCGACGTCTGAGGCAGTGATAACAGACACAGGTACGCGCATCCCCGCTGATGAGGACGCTGGGCAATGGGCATTGAATAGCATGTTAGCATGCCCCTGTGGGTGTGCTAACATGCTAAGAGGGCAGACTAGTCGCAGGGAAATAATGCCCTTGTCCCTTCGCTCATTGGCATATTATAAAGATTAGTGATGAGCGAGTACCAAAAAGCTCGGGTGCTCGAAGCTCGGGCCGAGCATCCCAAGATACTCGTGTACTCGGGCCGAGCAACGAGCCCAATGTTATCCTATGGGAGACCCGAGTATTTTTGTGAAATGACCCCCCGGCAGCATGGAGAAACCCTAAAAATGTCACAAAAGTCTCAGAAGAGTGCTCAAATGACATGGCAACAGCATGGGGAAGACCCCTTGAAGCATTTATCACTGAAAAGTCACAGCTGTGAACAATTTTGTCCGCGTTTTACGCCATTTTTACGGACTCACCAGAAAACCTTCCAAAATGACCCCAAAATGATTTTTCATGGCGGAAATGTTAAGGGCACATACCCAATAGTGAGATAGAGCTGGTGTATGTTACTTTTTGAGATTAATACATGAAAGATTTTACGTGAAAACATTGTGTGGCACTCCGATGTCCCTGAGAAGAGACGTACATGAAGGCCTCTTGAGTCTAATGTGCCCATTTTGAGGAAGTGAGTCTTTGTAGTATTTTCCTTTGCCAGGGCAGTCCAAAATTGTGAGGTTCACCAATGCCCCTGCATACAGACGTGCATGAGGGCCTCAAAACATTAAGTGTCCATTTTAAGGAAGTGGGTGTATTATAGTATAGCCCTTAGGCAGGGCAGCCAAAAATTGGGAGGCTACACGTTGTCCCTGGGTAGAGACGTGCATGATGGCCTGTAAACCTGAAGTGCCCATTGTAAGGAAGTGGGTCTATTTCAGTATAGCCCTTTGCCAGGGCAGCCAAAAATTGGGAGGCTCCACATTGTCCCTGGGTAGAGACGTGCATGAGGGCCTCAAAACATTAAGTGTCCATTTTAAGGAAGTGGGTGTATTATAGTATAGCCCTTAGGCAGGGCAGCCAAAAATTGGGAGGCTCCACGTTGTCCCTGGGTAGAGACGTGCATGAGGGCCTCAAAACATTAAGTGTCCATTTTAAGGAAGTGGGTGTATTATAGTATAGCCCTTAGGCAGGGCAGCCAAAAATTGGGAGGCTCCACGTTGTCCCTGGGTAGAGACGTGCATGAGGGCCTCAAAACATTGTTCCCATTGCAAAGGAGCGGGTCTCCTGTCGTTGTAATGTCCATTCTGCAAAGAATGGGCGAAAAAATTTACCACTGGGGGTATACCTGAAACAAAGGCCTAAGTATTGCAATTTGTAACGGTCATCATCATGGTGGCGCATGAGGAGAAGGAGGAGGAGTCCAGCGATTATCCAAAGTCCAGAAGTGTGTACCCATGGGTGAGTGGAGGTACATGGCAAACTTTAAATTCCGCTCTCATTTGCTGGTGGTGTGGTGAAGTCTGGCCCAATCCAACCCTTGTTCATCTTGATCAGAGTCAGCCTGTCAGCATTTTCAGTTGACAGGCGGGTGCGTTTATCTGTAATGATTCCACCTGCGGCACTAAAAACACGCTCTGACAAAACGCTAGCAGCAGGGCAGGCCAGGACTTCCAAGGCGTAGAGAGCCAATTCATGCCACGTGTCCAGCTTGGATACCCAATAATTATAAGGCACAGAGGAATGTCGGAGTACTGTTGTTCGATCTGCAAGGTACTCCTTCAGCATCTGGGCAAACTTAGGATTTCTTGTGGCACTACCCCGCACCTCAGGGGCTGTGGTACGTGAGGGGCTGAGAAAACTGTCCCACATCTTAAAGACTGTTCCCCTACCTCTGGCGGATTGGACTTGTGCCTCTCTCGGCTGTACGCCTCGGTTGTCCACTGATTCATGACCTATGCCGCTAGCGTTTTGTGAGGGGAATGCTTTGCCTACTTCCGTGAGTATGGCCTTCCGAAACTGCTGCATTTTGGTTGACCTCTCCTCCACGGGAATAAGAGACAAAAAGTTCTCCTTGTAGCGTGGGTCTAACAGTGTTACCAACCAGTAATGATTGTCGGCCAAGATGTTCTTAACGCGAGGGTCACGAGACAGGCAGCTTACCATAAAGTCAGCCATGTGCGCCAGACTCTTAACAGCCAGGACTTCAGTAGCCTGACCAACAAGATGACTGAACATGCTGTCCTCCTCCTCCTCCTCCTCCTCCTCCTCATCTACCCTGTCCTCTGGCCAGCCACGCTGAACCGAGGATATGACTGGTGTGCATGTCATATCCTCAATTTGGCCGGAGAGTTGCTCCATGTCTTCATCCTCCTCCTCGTCATAGTCCTCCACTGCACGTTGTGATGAGACGAGGCTGGGCTGTGTGTTATCACCCACACCCACTACTGTTTCTTGCTGCAACTCATCGCGCTCCGCCTGCAATGCATCATGTTTGTTTTTCAGCAGAGACCGTTTTAGAAGGCAGAGTAGCGGTATGGTGACGCTAATAATGGCGTCATCACCACTCACCATCTTGGTGGAGTCCTCAAAGTTTTGGAGGATGGTACATAGGTCTGACATCCATCTCCACTCCTCAGGTGTTATGTGTGGAGTTTGACCCATTTCCCGACGGCTTAGGTGATGCAGGTACTCAACAACTGCCCTCTTCTGCTCACATATCCTGACCAACATGTGCAGAGTTGAATTCCAACGCGTGGGGACATCACACACCAGTCTGTGAGCCGGAAGATGCAAACGGCGCTGAAAGCCGGCAAGGCCGGCTGAAGCAGTAGGTGACTTTCGAAAATGTGCAGACAGGCGGCGAACTTTTACCAGTAGATCAGACAGCTCTGGGTATGACTTTATAAACCGCTGAACCACGAGGTTGAGCACAGGGCCTGCAAACCTTGGTGTGGGAAGGACGTGTTCCGTCCCTCGCTCAGACTGGGTCCCAGCTTCCACAATATTAACCCAGTGTGCCGTCAACGAGATGTAGCGGCCTTGCCCACAAGCACTTGTCCACGTGTCTGTGGTTAGGTGGACCTTGGGTGAAACAGCGTTGTTCAGGGCACGTGTGATGTTTTGTGACACGTGGTTATGCAACGCGGGGACGGCACACCGGGAGAAATAGTGGCGGCTGGGGACCGAGTAACGTGGGACAGCTGCCGCCATCAGGTCACGGAATGCTTCAGTCTCCACCAGCCTAAAAGGCAACATTTCCAGCGCAAGCAGTCGCGAAATGTTAGCATTTAGAACTGTGGCATGTGGGGTGTTGGCAGTGTATTTGCGCCTGCGTTCAAAGGTTTGCTGAATGGATAACTGAACGCTGCGCTGGGACAAGGACGTGCTTGATGATGGTGTTCTTTCTGCGTAGGCAACTGCAGGTGCAGGAGTGGAGGAGGCTTGTTCGCAGGCAGCATGGACAGAGGATTGGCTCGCATGCACAACCAGCGAAGACGTAGCAGTGACATCAGCAAGCACTGCTCCTCGACTCTGTTGTACTTCCCACAAAGTCGGGTGCTTGGCTGACATGTGCCTGATCATGCTGGTGGTGGTCAGGCTGCTAGTTTTGGTACCCCTGCTGATGCTGGCACGGCAGGTGTTGCAAATGGCCTTTTTTGAATCATCTGGATCCAACTTAAAAAACTGCCAGACTCGGGAAGACCTAACATTTGTACAGGCACCTTGTGTCGTCGTGTTGTTCCGGGGAACGGTTGCCTGACTTCTGCCTGGGGCCACCACCCTGCTTCTTACTGCCTGTTGTGATGCTACGCCTCCCTCCCCCTGTGCACTGCTGTCCTCGCTCTGCATATCCTCCTGCCAGGTTGGGTCAGTTACTGGATCATCCACCACGTCGTCTTCCTCTTCCGCACCCTGCTCCTCCTCCTGACTTGCTGACAATTGTGTCTCATCATCGTCCACCACTTGTTGAGACACGTTGCCAACTTCGTGAGAACGTGGCTGCTCAAATATTTGGCCATCTGTACAGACGATCTCCTCATGACCCACTTCAATATGAGCTGGCGAGAGGCCAGAATGTGTGAATGGAAACGTGAACAGCTCTTCCGAGTGTCCAAGTGTGGGATCATTAATGTCCGAGGAGGACGTGTACTCAGCCTGGTGGTAGGAAGGAGGATCAGGTTCAGAAATGTGCGGTGCAGTATCACGGCTACTGACACTTGACCGTGTGGAAGACAGAGTGTTTGTGGTGGTGCCAATCTGACTGGAAGCATTATCTGCTATCCAACTAACAACCTGTTGACACTGGTCTTGGTTCAAGAGCGGTGTACTGCTGCGGTCCCCAAGAATTTGGGACAGGACGTGCGAGCGACTAGATGTGGCCCTTTTTTGTGGCGAAATTAGAGCTTGCCCACGACCTCGGCCTCTGCCTGCACCACCATCACGTCCACTTCCTTGTTCCTTGCCAATGCCCTTGCGCATTTTGCAATGCTGTGCACTGCTGACGTGTATATTCACTACTTGTGCGTTATATCAAAGTGTGTGGAAATTGCACACAAGTGCACCTGTACGCTGCCACCAACAGGCACACACGTGCGGTTTTAAAAAACCAAGCACGGACGCAATAATAACCTAACAGGTTTTTTTGGGGAGCGACAATTACAGACAAGTCAGACACTATCTGGACTGTTTTACACTGTGTACACCAGCCCCAGATATGATAAAGGCTGGTATACGGTCACCACTACCCTGCCTGCCTGCCTGCCTGTATACTGGTACAATAGTCCTGACAAGGACTCTTTTGGTCACTAGCCTGTATTCAGACCTGGCTATACCCTGCCTGTATATAGCAACAGTAGTCCTGAGAAGGACTCTGCTACTGTACTCCGACCTGGCTATACCCTGCCTGCCTGTATACAACTAGAATAGTCCTGAGAAGGACTTTTGGTCACACTGTTTGCAGCCCTGCAACTGAAAAAGCTATAAAGGGCCGCAAAGCTTTCCCTGAATCAGCGACACTCTCCCTACACTGACTGTCTGAATAGCTGTGAGCAGAGCACAGCGCGCCGGCCGATATAAAGGCTCGGTCACGCTGTGCAGGCCGGCCAATCACTGCAATTCCACAACTAACAGGGCTGTGGCATTGCAGTGGTCTGCCAGCCAATCCCTGCATGAGGGCTGGCTCTCAAAAGAGCGCCAACATGCAGAAATGAAGACCACGAGTACAGCACGAGTATCGCGAGATTACTCGGTCCCCGCCGAGCAGCCCGAGTACAGCGATACTCGTGCGAGTACCGAGTAGTGACAAGCATGCTCGCTCATCACTAATAAAGATTAGTGATGAGCGAGTACTAAAAAGCTCGGGTGCTCGAAGCTCGGGCCGAGCCTCCCAAGATACTCGTGTACTCGGCCCGAGCACCGAGCCCAATGTTATCCTATGGGAGACCCGAGTATTTTTGTGAAATGACCCCCCCGGCAGCATGTAGAAACCCTAAAAATGTCACAAAAGTCTCAGAAGAGTGCTCAAATGACATGGCATCAGCATGGGGAAGACCCCTTGAAGCATTTATCACTCAAAAGTCACAGCTGTGAACAATTTTGTCCAAGTTTTACGCCATTTTTACGGACTCACCAGAAAACCTTCCAAAATGACACCAAAATGAATTTTCATGGCGGAAATGTTAAGGGCACATACCCAATAGTGAGATAGAGCTGGTGTATGTTACTTTTTGAGATTATTACATGAAAGATTTTACATGAAAACCTTGTGTGGCACTCCGATGTCCAAAACGCACGTTTTGTGCTTTTTACTAGCGATGTCGGTCATTTTTTTTTTTTTATTCTATCTCCCTCAGTCCGTCGGTCTGTCTCTCTCTGTCTTGTCTGTCCCCCTCTCACAGTCTGTCGGTCAGTTCCCCCCCCTCTCTCTTACTTACCGTTCCCCGATCACTGCCGCGGCGCTGCACAGCTGTTCAAACTCCGGTGGCTTTTCCTCTTTTGAAAAAGCCGGCCGCTCATTAATCAATCTCCTATTCCCTGCTGTCCTGCTTTTCGGCGCCTATGATTGGTTGCAGTGAGACACGCTCCCACACTGAGTGACAGCTGTCTCACTGCACCCAATCACAGCAGCCGGTGTGTGTATACTGTGCAGTGAAATAAATAATTAAATAATTAAAAAAAACGGCGTGCGGTCCCCCCAATTTTAATACCAGCCAGATAAAGCCATACGGCTGAAGGCTGGTATTCTCAGGATGGGGAGCTCCACGTTATGGGGAGCCCCCCACCCTAACAATATCAGTCAGCAGCCGCCCAGAATTGCCGCATACATTAGATGCGACAGTTCTGGGGCTGTACCCGGCTCTTCCCGATTTACCCTGGTGCTTTGGCAAATCGGGGTAATAAGGAGTTAAGCCCGTAGCTGCCACTAAATCTGGCTGGTATTAAAATTGGGGGGGACCGCACGCCGTTTTTTTTAATTATTTATTTATTTATTTTACTGCACAGTATAGACCCGCCCACCGGCTGCTGTGATTGGGTGCAGTGTGACACCTGTCACTCAGCGTGGGGGCGTGTCTCACTGCAACCAATCATAGGCGCCTGTGGGCGTGGAAAGCAGGGAATATGAGATGGCTGTGTACAGAGCACAGCGCGCCGGCTGGTATAAAGGCTCGGTCACGCTGTGCGGGCCGGCCAATCACTGCAATTCCACAACTAACAGGGCTGTGGCATTGCAGTGGTCTGCCAGCCAATCCCTGCATGAGGGCTGGCTCTCAAAAGAGCGCCAACATGCAGAAATGAAGACCACGAGTAAAGCACGAGTATTGCAAAATTACTCGGTACCCGCCGAGTAGCCCGAGTACAGTGATACTCGTGCGAGTACCGAGTAGTAACAAGCATACTCGCTCATCACTAATAAAGATCTCTTTATCTCTGCTAGTGTATACAGGGACAATTAGGCAGGGATTAGCAATATTCACCAGAACTGCTCATGGCTCTGGGTGCATATTGCACCTGACAGGTTCACTTTAAGAAGCATTATTGTTATAGGGGCACTCAGGGTATTGTGACCGTTAAAGGTGCACAGGGGGCAGTATTACTTTCTAGGGGCAAAATGTGGATGGTTTTCTAGGGCACTTGCCAAGGGCAATACAATTTTTGTGAATTTGTCTTTAAATATTTATAGGTACTCCTGTATGTGTATAGTACATATCTATGTATGTGCTTGTCTGCGTGTGCATGGTGCCCACTGAGACTGTTCCCCCCGGGGCCCACAAAAACCTAGAGCCTGCCCTGCTTGAAATAAATCACTCTGTTTGTAATAACTCTATATAATATACAGTATGTGTTTCCCTTTTTGTATTAAATTACTGAAATAAATTAACTTTTTGATACTGTTCCAATTTATTGAGATGAACCTGTACATTATTGCTATTTTTCATTCTGCTCAGTAGATTATCAGGGATACAACATTTTATTTTGTCAAGGTAACCAAGAATCCCATGGTCTGCCATGATTTATCTGGAATCTGTATTCAGTATATACCTAAAGTTTTATAATGCCTAGATTAATATCAAGTACAAGAGATACTTTAGAATTTTTTTCTGAATCATAAATAAAACTATTTATCTAGGTGCTATGGGGCACCAGGTGTGTAATAGAACATTGAGAGAAGTGGATGAGAAGCTAACCGGCTCGTGATGAGTAGCATAGAAATCACTTGTGTTCGCATGATGACAGCTCAAGCTGGCAAGAAGAGCCGAAGACTAAGGCGGGCTTTGCACACTACGACTTCGCAGGTGCGATGTCGGTGGGGTCAAATTGAAAATGACGCACTTCCGGCATCGCATGCGACATCGTAGTGTGTAAAGCCTAGATGATACGATTAACGAGCGCAAAAGCGTCGTAATCGTATCATCGGTGCAGCGTCGGCGTAATCCATGATTACGCTGACGCGACAGTCCGATGTTGTTCCTCGCTCCTGCGGCAGCACACATCGCTGTGTGTGAAGTCGCAGGAGCGAGGAACATCTCCTACCGGCGTCACTGCGGCTTCCGTAGGATATGCGGAAGGAAGGAGATGGGCGGGATGTTTACATCCCACTCATCTCCGCCCCTCCGCTCCGATTGGCCGCCTGGTGTGTGACGTCGCTATGACGCCGCACGACCCGCCCCCTTAACAAGGAGGCGGGTCGCCGGCCAGAGCGACGGTCGCAGGACAGGTGAGTCCATGTGAAGCTGCCGTAGCGATAATGTTCGCTACGGCAGCTATCACAAGGAAATCACTGCTGCGACGGGGGCGGGTACTATCGCGCTCGGCATCACAGCATCGGCCTGCGATGTCGCAGCGTGCAAAGTACCCCTAAGGCTGGAAACACATCTATGCGAGTAAAATTGGTCCGACTGGGCTGAAAAAACCTCGGCTGATTTTAGTTCACGTTAGGTGCGAGTGCAACGCAAGTGCGATGCTTTTTGCTCGCGTGTGTGTCGCGTTTGCGATGCTAGTTTCATGCAACATCTTAATTAGATAAAAGCTATTACACATGTGTCATTTAATTTACCTTTGGGAATGTGATGTCACATTCATCTGTTGAATATTTAATGAGCGAAGTTACTGCCACACTCGCAAATGTGAACGCTGATGTGCGTGTGTGATCCTACTTTTAATCCCCTTCCATAGGAAATCATTGGGACAAATGGTGCGAGAAACTCGCAAAAAAGCAGCATGCTGCGATTTTTTTCTCAGTCCGATTTGGACTGAGAAAAAAATCGCAGATGAGAGCTGAATCATTCACTAACATGTGTCCGATTCCAATGCGAGAGTTTCTCGCATTGCTCTACTGCGAGAAACTCGCAAGTGAGAAGCAGCCCTAAGACTGTAACATTACACACTGTTGGGATTCTACAATCTGCACTGTTTTAAAGATTAAAAATGTACCCAGTAGTAGAATAGATGTTTAAAGGCAATCTATCAGCAGGTTTTTACTATGCAAGGTGAAGCCCGCATGCTTTAGGGATTGAAAAACAGAAATCAACTATGCCTCTATTATCATGCTCTGTGCAGTTATTTACTTAAACTAAATGCTTTATCACTTGGTGATTATCATTGCTAGGTATAGTTGGCACATGCAGGGCAGTCCAGCATTTCCCTCCGGAGTTTGACACCTCACTGTCAATGTACAATTTCTATAGAGAGCCTGGTGTGGGTGGGGACAGCTCCCTGGGCTCAGTTACATGACTAAAGCTAAAATTCCGGTGTAAGAATGGGTGCTGCCGGTAATCTATGTAATGCATCGTTAGGTTCAGGATCTCTTTGCCTATATCATGCTGCTCTCAGATGAGGTAGCAAAAACCTGCTGGCAGATTACATTTAATGCTTTTTGTTTAAAGGACTGGTCCTAGCAGAAAAATAGCATGTAATAAACTAAATTGAATAATAGACTTATAATACCCTGTTGATACAATATCTGTATAAAGGCTACCAGCTACTACCTGCGTATGCTGTAAACAACAAAAAAAATGGCACATTTATATATTAGGCTAGGTTCACATTTCCGTTGTTTTAAATCCGTCAGGTCCGTCAGTGACGGATCCGTCGTTTTTTAGATTGCAACTGATGCAACGGATGTGTTCTTCACAGGATTCCGTTCACAGGAATCCTGTGAAAAAACTGATCCGTCGCGTCCGTTACATCCGCTGCGCGTCCGTTTTTTGACGGATCCGTTTGTGTTTGGGACAGCCCAGTGGGTGTGCCAAACCTGCTGGGCATGCTCAGTAGAGCACGACGGAATCCAGCGCTAGATTCCGTCATAAGACGGATTACAATGGAATCCAGCACCATAGACATACATTACAAGCGTGACGGATTGCAACGGATTCCTGCGCGGTGCATTAATTTTGACGGCCCAAAAAACGTTACATTCTGCGTTGTTTCCGCCCGGCGGTCAGTCCAAAGACGACTGATGCGCTGCGCAGCGGATGCAATGCAAGGTCATCAGTCGCAATCCGCCACTCATACAAGTCTATGGGAAACAACGGAATCCATCAAACGTATTCCGTTATTTACCAGAGCCGCGGATTGTGACTGATACAAATTGACGGAAATGTGAACCTAGCCTTAGGAAAAGTACCGGCTCAACACTTCAACATGCCTTTTGCCCTCTGATGACGTAAGGTAAGACATGATTTAGGCTATGTGCACACGTTGCTCTTTTTTCAGCGCGGAAAAAAACGCACCCTCTGGCAGAGGGGAGAATTGTAAACAATGCTTTTTGAGAAAAACGCATCGAAAACACATTCGTTTTTCATGCGTTTTTTTAGGTGCGTTTTTTTAAGACTTGTCAGTGTTAATAAAGTTGGTTGAACACAGACCTTTGGAAAAAAAAACCTGTGATGTCATTTCCTTCTCCACATTCTGTTTGGATAAATGGGAGGGCTTGGAATGGAAGGAGCACCATTTGAATTTTGGAAAAGTTGAAATAAACTTCGCGCACCATGTCACATTAGCAGGGCCCCTTGGGTACCTATACGTCAGAAAACCCCCACAAGTGACCCCATTTTGGAATCTGCACCCCTCAAGGATTTTATTCAGGAGTATATTAAGCATTTTGAATCCACAGCTACTTCACCCAAAATGTTGCTGTAGCAACAATATTCTCACTTTTAGGCCCGTTTCACACGTCAGTGAAAAACACTGACGTTTTTCACTGGCGTGTAAAACACGCACATGTTCCTCCGTGTGCCGTGAATCACGGCACATGTGGGTTGTCTAAGTGCAATCCGGGCTCCGTTCTCCGTGGCCCGTGATTGCACTCAGTAATCAACTCACCTGCGCCCGCTCCCGCTCTCCATGGTGCTGATCGCTCCCGCGGTGCAGCATCCGGCCGGCGGTGACCCCCGCAGCAGCTGCTTCCGGGTCGGCTGTGTCGCGCATCATGAATATGCGCAACAATAATGAGCCGGCTCAGAAGCAGCAGGGAGAACGGGCTGCAGAGGACATCGCTGGACGCCGGTTGAGTTAAAATGATTTTTATTTTAAAAGCACGTTTTTTTCTGGCACGTGTTTCACGGACCACACCACTGCATAGTCCGTGGAACATCAGTGATGCCAGAAAAAAATGGACATGTCTCCGTGCGGCAATCACGCACATGCGGGTACGCCGCACAGAGACACGTGCAGTGAAAAATCACTGACGTGTGAGCAGACCCATTCATTATAATGGGTCTGCGTATGTCAGTGGTTCTGGTACGTTTAAAAAAAAGCACAAACGTCCCAGAATCACTGACGTGTGAAAGAGGCCTAAGGCTATGTGGCCATGATCCAGCGACACGGCGTCTAGTACACAGTGTCAGCCTTCCTGCAGCTGCCCATGCCCACGATTTGGGTTTAGGCTGCTGTAGACTTTAGCTCTATTCTACCTGCAGAGAGCACTCTTGTCTCCGCAGCATAAATTGACATGCTGAGGCTCGGGAAGCCACGCCACCGGCCAGTTTATGCTGCGGAGAAAAGAAGCACAGTGGGCACGGGATTTCTAAAAATCCTTCCACTGTGCTTCTACTGCACAACGCAGCGTTATGGACGCAGGGAAAACACTCAGCGCCCATAACGCTGCAAACCCTGATTGTGGGCACACAGCCTAAAAAGCGTCAATGGATGAATGGATGTCAAATATATATAATGTCCCACCCCCGCCTGCATATTCTAAGCTGGCACCTTTAGTACCTTTCATGTGGCACTAAAGGGTGCCTAGCTTAGTATTTATCCAAAAAAAAAAAAAAACAATGAAAAAAATGGCGTGGGGTCCCCCCTATTTTTGATAGCCAGTCAGGGTAAAGCAGACAGCGGTAGCCTGCAAACCACAGCTGGCAGCTTCATCTTGTCTGGTGATCAATTTGGAGGGCTCCCCAGGCTTTTTTTTTTTATTTATAAGTAAAGAATTAAAAAAAAAAAAACGTGGGGTCCCCCCAAATTAGATCACCAGCCAAGGTGAAGCTGACAGCTGGGGTCGTATTCTCAGGGTGGGAAGAGCCATGGTTAGTGGACTTTTCCCAGCCTAAAAATAGCAAGCCGCAGCCGCCCCAGAAGTGGCGCATCCATTAGATGCGCCAATCCTGGCGCTTCGCCCCAACTCATCCCGCGCCCTGGTGCGTTGGCAAACGGGGTAATTAATGGGGTTGATACCAGATGTGTAATGTCACCTGGCATCAAGCCCAGCAATTAGTGATGTCACGGCGTCTATCAGATACCAGACATAACTAATTGATAGTAAACAAAAGCAAAAAAAATGACAAAACATTTTTTATTAGAAAAAAACACTCCCCAAATCATTCCCTTGTTCTCCAATTTAATCAAAAAATTTGAAAAAAATGGGTCCGCAGAAATTCATTTGGATGTCCCACATCGCCTCTGGACCTTCTAGAATATGGGGGCACGTTCAGGGAACGTATCCCCCATTTTCTAGGAGTATAAAGCTGTGGAAAAAGAAGCGCAAATAGGGTATTACCCCAATAATATGGGGTGAGGAAGGGGGAGTGAATACTCACCAGATGGAGTTGTGCAAGTCACAACCCCTTTAATCGCATGTAATGTATTGATCCAGGCTGCAGCCACCCAATGGCAGATAACAGAGAAAAATAGAGATAGGTGATAATGCCGCGCCACAGATCACTTCTGGAACCGTAAGATTAACGTATCTTTATTGGCATAGGTCTACGCGTTTCAGGAGCTCCGCTCCCTTCCTCAGGACCGTGAAGAACCAAGAGACATCAAAATCATTTTCATGTCTCTTGGTTCTTCACGGTCCTGAGGAAGGGAGCGGAGCTCCTGAAACGCGTAGAGCTATGCCAATAAAGATACGTTAATCTTACGGTTCCAGAAGTGATCTGTGGCGCGGCATTATCACCTATCTCTATTTTTCTCTGCCATTTTCTAGGAGGGCAGACCCTCCATTTGAGGAGAGTGGGTGCCAAAAATCTGCACCCACTCTCCCCGGGTCACAGCTGCAGAGTGCGAGCAGCCAGCACAGGTCTCTGAACACAGTGCTGGCTGTCAGCTGCTCTGCTCATGTGACCGCACTGACCGGCGTCTGCTGTGAAGGAGGAGGGGGCTGCGGGGGATCAGCGCTGCGACCGGACAGGTAAGGGGGAATACCGGGGGAATAGGGGGTGACCTGGCAGGGCCTGGGGGGCATTTTTCTGTCGCATGTCTCAAGGCACATGCGACAGAAATCATAGGAGCAGGGCAGCCGGTGCGCTACTGTGCGCGCGGCCATGTTGGATTTTCGGGAGGGGGGTCAGGGGTCGGGGCGGGCACTTTGGCGACACCGGGAGCTTTCCAGGACTTTGCCAGGAAGTGAGGTCAACAGGAAACCTCTTGACCTCACTTCCAGGTAAATGCCTGCGTTCTGGCATGCCGACAAAGCCCGCGGACCGCAACAAAAAAGCAACTCACTGCGGTGTAGCTGCGTTCTGACCCACATCATTGATTTAATGGGGGAGAGAACGCAGCCACACCGCACAAAAGAAGTGACATGCTGCTTTTCTTTCCGCACCGATTTTTGGCATCCAAAACGCTGCGGAAAGAAACGCAGCATGTGCACTGATTTTTCAGCTTTCCCATACACTTTGCTGGGAAAGCTGAACGCATGCAATTTGCCACTGAAACGCTGCGGTTCAAAACGCAGCGATTCCGCGGTAAAAAACGCAACGTGTGCACACAGCCTTAGGACTCTGGGAATCTGAGCCTGAGTGTTTTCATATATGTAAGGGAAACTTTTTACTCCTGTTATTTGGAGTAAACACTTTGTATCTTGCTGGATTGTTTATTTCTTGCTAGTTATTTGTCTATAAGTTGTGTATTTATATTTTAAGGAGGCCTACTGATAAGATTTTACACTACTTTTTAATTTGTATAGTGCATTCCCCTGGATATATATGAATGAATTGCAAAAAATTGTATTCAGATGTACAGTGCTAGCCACCATTATTGGCACCCCGTCACAGACTGTACAATGTCTTCAGAAATAAATGGACATGTACCAAAGTTATATCCTCAGCATTTTTTAACTAGTTGTCTAAAGTAATGCAACAATAAAACATTATTTGTCAACTTACATGTGGCAATTTCAAAGAAGAAACCAAATAAACAGCATATGCTGCAATAAAGGTCTCCCCTAATTAATACTTGTTTGCTCCCCTAATTAATACTTGTTTGCTCCCTTAATTAGTACTTGATTGCCCACCCTATGGCATTGATGACAGCCTCCAAATGTTTCTCGTAGACATCTATAAGCTTCTTGCACTTCTCAGCTGGTATTTTCTCCCACTCTTCCTTTGCAGTTTTTGTTCAAGCTCTTGAATGTTTGCAGGGTTCTTTTTCCCAATGGCAGATTTCAGTTCACCCCAAAATTTTCAATGGGATTGAGGTCAGGACTCATTGCTGGCCATTTTAAAACCATTCATTTTTCTTTTTCAACCATTGCTGTGTACAATGTATGTGTGCTTTGGGTCATTGTCTTGGTGGAAGACCCATGATCTTTGACTCAAAACAAGTTTTCTTACACTGGGTAGGATATTTCACTCTGAAATCGCTTGATAATGCTCTGATTTCATGATTCCTGCGATACGGTCAACATCCCCAGTACCAGACACGGCAAAGCATCCCACAGCATTATGAATCCTTCACCATGCTTAATTGTTGGTAGGGTGTTCTTTTCTTTATCAGCTTCATTGCGCCGTCTGCAAACAAACTGTTGCTTTGCATTGCCAAAAAAGGTCTATTTTGATTTCATCTGTCCACAAATCATTTTCCCAGAAGAATTGTGGTTTGTCAAGGTACTCTTTGGCCTTCGCCTATAAAGCTCTGCTTGGTTTAGTATGTGTTGTTTATGGTAATTGTTGAAACCATGACTCCAAAGTGTTCCAGGCTAGCCTTCAGGTCTTTGGATGTTTAATGTGGTGATTTTTCCACCTTTCGCACTAACCTTCAAAGACATCCCTTGACAATTTTCCTCTTTCCCCCACATCCAGGAAGGTTCTTGACAGTTCCAGTCTTGGGAAACTTTTTAATAACACTGTGCACTGTTGAAACTGGGATACCAATGTCTTGGGAGATGGCCTTATATCCTTTTGAAGTCTTGGGTTTGCTACTAATAACAGTTCTGATGTCCTCAGACAACTCCTTTGTCTTCACCATTGTGGCTTTTTAAAACAATGATGACTTCATTCATTGGCTAAGTCATCTCACATGAGCACCGATAATTTATCATAGGTGATTCTCATTTGTGATTTACCACAAGTAAGTCAAAATGTGTTCCCATTCTAATTTAATGTAAAGAGCCAATACCAGTGTCACAGCACAGCAAACTTTAGGTATTTTTATTTTTCTCTCCCTTTGTTTTTTGTTTTAAATTGTTTGCCATATGCGAATTATATTTAAGACGAGTGCTCTATACAATAAAAGCTGTTTCACTTGATTCATTTTTTTTCAGGAGATATTCCACAACTTCATGGGTGCCAATAATGATGAGCAGGACTCTGTATGACAGCAGATGTCAACACAGACAGAAGAGGGCTCCTGTGCAAGAAGAATATTTTGGACCTGTACAGTCCAATATCTCATCATATTGCACAATTTCAGCTTGCTTAGGTGGTGGAAATGGGCCCCATCACGTACTGGGACTTGCAAAGGTTGCACCAATGGTATGTCCGCCTCTGTATGGCAAAATCTGCAGACTAAAGGCCCCGTCACACACAGAGATAAATCTTTGGCAGATCTGTGGTTGCAGTGAAATCATGGACATATTGTTCCATTTGTACACAGCCACAAACCTGGCACTGATTGTCCACAATTTCACTGCAACCACAGATCTGCCACAGATTTATCTCTGTGTGTGACAGGGCCTTAACATTGGTATGACATTTTTTTAAGAAATAATCTTTTGGCTACATCTTATCAGGTTTACTTTAGGTTGCATTTTTTGGAAGTACAAAAAAAACTAGTTGATCATGGCTTTTTGGTCCCTAAAGCCTGCTTTACACCATACGATCCAGCATACAATATCGTATGCGATCGTAACCGCCCCCATCGTATGTGTGGCACGTTCAATTTGTTGGACGTGTCGCACAAACGAGTAACCCCCGTCACACGTACTTACCCGTCCATACGACCTCGATGTGGCGGCGAACATTCACTTCCTGGAGTGGGAGGGACGTTCGGCATCACATCGACGTCACGCGGCAGCCGGCCAATAGAAGCGGAGGGGCGGAGATGAGCGGGATGTAAACATCCCACCCACCTCCTTCCTTCCGCATTGCCGGCAGGAGCCGCGGGACGCAGGTAAGCTGCTGTTCATCATTCCCGGGGTGTCACACACTGCGATGTGTGCTGCCCCGGGTACGATGAACAACCTGATGTTCAATTTTTAGGAATTGAACGACGTGCATGCAATGAACGTTTTACCATTCAATCGCAATCGCACGTAGCTGCGACATGCTACAATGTAACTTACGATGCCGGATGTGCGTCACTTACGACGTGACCCCGCCGACACATCGTAAGATATATTTTAGCGTGTAAAGCGCCCTTAAGAAACAATATGAAAAACTTATACTTTTTCTTCTCTAATATTTTAATTTGGAGACGTAATCACACATTGCTGTAGGTTTTAGTACACCTAAACGTGTATAGTATTCTTTTTGCATTATCAAAAATGGGTTGAGGAAAGAATTAAATAAAGTATACTTAAAAAAAAATAAAAAATGGATACGGACATAGCTGGATGTATACACTGTGTGCAGAATTATTAGGCAAATGAGTATTTTGATCACATGATACTTGTTATACATGTTGTCCTACTCCAAGCTGTATAGGCTTGAGAGCCAACTACCAATTAAGTAAATCAGGTGATGTGCATCTCTGTAATGAGGAGGGGTGTGGTGTAATGACATCAACACCCGATATAAGGTGTACTTAATTATTAGGCAACTTCCTTTCCTTTGGCAAAATGGGTCAGAAGAGAGATTTGACAGGCTCTGAAAAGTCCAAATTGTGAGATGTCTTGCAGAGGGATAAGGCAGTCTTGAAATTGCCAAACGTTTGAAGCGTGATCACCGAACAATCAAGCATTTCATGGCAAATAGCCAACAGGGTCGCAAGAAGCATGTTGGGCAAAAAAGGCGCAAAATAACTGCCCATGAATTGAGGAAAATCAAGCGTGAAGCTGCCAAGATGCCATTTGCCACCAGTTTAGCCATATTTCAGAGCTGCAACGTTACTGGAGTATCAAAAAGCACAAGGTGTGCCATACTCAGGGACATGGCAAAGGTAAGGAAGGCTGAAAAACAACCACCTTTGAACAAGAAACATAAGATAAAACGTCAAGACTGGGCCAATAAATTTCTTAAGACTGATTTTTCAAAGGTTTTATGGACTGATGAAATGAGAGTGACTCTTGATGGGCCAGATGGATGGGGCCAGAGGCTGGATCAGTAAAGGGCAGAGAGCTCCACTCCGACTCAGACGCCAGCAAGGTGGAGGTGGGGTACTGGTATGGGCTGGTATCATCAAAGATGAACTTGTGGGACCTTTTCGGGTTGAGGATGGAGTGAAGCTCAATTCCCAGACCTACTGCCAGTTTCTGGAAGACAACTTCTTCAAGCAGTGGTACAGGAAGAAGTCGGTATCATTCAAGAAAAACATGATTTTCATGCAGGACAATGCTCCATCACATGCATCCAACTACTCCACGGCATGGCTGGCCATTAAAGGTCTAAAAGATGAAAAAATAATGACAAGGCCCCTTTGTTTACCTGATCTGAACCCCATAGAGAACCTGTGGTGCCTCATAAAATGGGAGATCTACAGGGAGGGAAAACAGTACACCTCTCGGAACAGTGTCTGGGAGACTGTGGTGGCTGCTGCACGCAATGTTGATCGTAAACAGATCAAGCAACTGACAGAATCTATGGATGGTAGGCTGCTGAGTGTCATCATAAAGAAAGTTGCCTAATAATTCTGCACAGTAATAGTTACCTGCACAAACAGATATCCTCCTAGGATAGCCAAATCTAAAAAAAACCCAGTCCAACTTCCAGAAATATTAAGCTTTGATATTTATGAGTCTTTTGGGTTGATTGATAACATAGTTGTTGATCAATAATAAATAAAAATCCTCTAAAATACAACTTGCCTAATAATTCTGCACACAATGCATTTCAAAATTCGGACAGACGTATAATAGATTCACGTATTGCGCAGGCTTGCGTGTGTTTTGGATGTGTATGTCCGACACATGTCACACATCTTCAGATGTACAAATGTGAGGCTAGCCTTATTATTTCTGGCTAACAGAGATCCAGAATGTAATACTTTTATAGTTATGATACAGTTTATCTAGTTTTTATTTACAGTAAATAAAATATTTTTAATACTACTAAAGACTAATTTTTTTAGACTGATTTTAAATGGAAAGTGCCCAAATCTCTACCTTGTTTCTGAAGCTTACCTAGCATTTTGAGGTACTCCTTTAAATAATTATATATGGACTTAAAGGACTTTTCACCAGAACAAAGGTAATTTTAAAAATCATTTTACTCAATAAATTTTGGAATAATAAGAATATCCACAATTGGATGTTCCTGTGCTGAGATAATCTTGTATATGTGTCCCTGCTATATACTGTGTAATGGCCGTGTCTGACCGTACAGGGAAATCGTCTGATCATTCCACAGCTCCTGGGCAGGGGTAAAAACAAAAGAACATACAGATGTTACAGCACAGGACCATAGACGATTCATTTTGTGAGGTAAAACATTTCCCTGCCTGTTTTTAAAAAAAATGTTATACCTCAAAGAAACAATTATCTGCAATCTCGTGCTGTAATATGTGTATACTTTTTTTTACGTCTTTCCCTGCCCATTAGATGTGGAATGATCAGACCATGTTCCTGTATGGTCAGACACAGCCATTACACAGTACATAGCAAGGGCTGATATATAAGAATATTCCAGCACAGGAAAAAGAAATTAAACACATCCAATTGTGGAACTTATTATTAAGGTATTTCAAGATCTATTGATTAAAATTAAGTCTGTTCATGAGAAAACTGCTTTAAGGGAAGAGTCACATGACCGTATAACACAGACGAGGATCACAACGCAATTCTCAGACTGGCCGGCGGCTTTCCCAATCTGAACTTGACTGCTTCTTGTATTTCTATGCGGCTGTCACACTTGGGTCATGAGAGCTATCGGCCAGTCTGGCATTGCGTTGCAATCCTCGTCCTAGTTGTTATGCTGTGTGATTGTTCCCTAACTTGCAGAAGTCTGAGTGGGCGATTCATGAGTGTTAAACTAGTTTTGTGGAGTAAGACACATGGAAAATTTTATGAATTTAGGTATTTTCATGACAGTCCTGGCTAGCAATGCGAAAATGGGTGGTGCAAGGGCAAATGGGGCATGTCAACACCTGTAAGCACCTACTGAGAGAATTAGGGGCCTCTTATTCTACCATGCCCCTTCACTAATACTGGAATGTACAACGCCAGTTTGAATGAATTGGGGCCTACATGTTTTTAAAAAGGACCTGTTACCAGGCCAAAAGTGTCCAGAATTTACTGTTATGTTATTCTTTTATTCCCGCTACTTCCCTAGGTTTTTTTTCTTCCGTAAATCTGCCAAATGGTTCTTGAGAGTTGGGGCATTGTATTTAGTTCAAATTTTTATGGTCTTTTCCTATTGGGCAGGATTCTCTGTGGGCGTGTCTTTAGGATGCGCTGCATAGTGAGTCAGACCCACCTTCATCAAGACTATAAAATTTAGCCTTAAACAAAAAAGCTTATTTCTCTTGAACTATGGGATGGATTTACTGTGGAGCCCCGCAGGTGTAGTGTCAGTGTCGGTGCATTACCTTCAGGGACTCCACGTTGCTGGACCTCCGTCACTGGTAGGAAATCTTCTTGTTTGATCGTGACGCCACTCTCAGTATTGCGGTCAGTGGGGACCGCCACTGCAGGTTAGGGGACGCCTGGGGCTGATGGTGGGTGCAGTCGGATGTAGTAGCCTCCTGAGAGTGAGGCAAGCCCCAGGGCCCGGTGTAGGTTTGTAGTACTACAAGTCGCAGAATGACCACACAGGCAGGAATGTCTTTCAAGGGCTTTACTCACATTTGATGGCAGGGTGAGTAGCCCGGGCGTAGCTGAGATGAACCAGGTGGGAACCAGGTATCCTTCAGGCTGACTTTATGAGGGTGACTACTGACTCGCCTTCCTTAGCCCTTGGTGGTTTGGGGTGACCCCGACTTTTAGTCCCTATGGGGGTCACCCAGGGAAGATGCTCCAAGCCTCTCTCCCCTTCTTGTTTCGCCGTGTGCTTGTTCCCCGGACCAGGCCACTCCAGCCTCTTGCCTCCTATGACCTATGGGCCCTAACTTGCGGTTACGTGGCTGCGGCTTTTGTAGTGTTGTGGTGTGGGCTTTAAGGGCCCCACACCGGCAGGTTTAGCAGGGAAAGGTGAATCTATCCTCGCTTCGGGATCTGCCGCCCGGTTGGGCCTGGTGCTCTCTAGCAGTCTCCTTACTTCCCACTCCGTTGCACTCGCTAGCTGAAGCTGGCTTTCAGGCAGCACTCCTAGTTGACCGTTCTCCCCCGTCTGTAGCCACTGCGCGGGCGCTGTTAGACAGCAACAGCCCCACAGGTCTGCTCCTCACTGAGCCCTATGGAGTTCTGCTCTAACTGACTCACTGCCCCTCCTCTCCTGTTCTTGCCTACGCCACCTAGCAACCAGACTCTCTTACCACACCCCTTGAGAGGAGATGGAGGCTCTACCCCCTCCACTATTCCAGTGAAGGTGAAGGCTTGCCCCCTCCTGGGATCCCCAGGGGTCCTCTCATGGGTACATGTGTGAGACCTGATCACTATGCGCCTGTGTTCCACACCCCTGTCAGCCTTCTGGATTACCTGTATTGTACTGTCCCCAGCATGGGTGCAGTACTCAGTGGTGCCTGACCAGGTCAGGGGCGCCACATTCCCCCTTAGTTATCACCAGCACGTCCTCGGGCTGCAAGACAACATTTTAAAAAATGCATAAAACATTTAAAACATGTAAAAACATTTTTAAAAGCACCAGGTACCATACATCACCACCCTCCACCCACAAGTCCGTTAACCCACCCAAAACCCTTTCACGTTGGCCGCGACTTCAGCCACTTCTGGCAGGATGTAGAGGCGGCTTTCATGGGCTGGTGGTTTTCAGGGTATACCTGGCCTGGTGGATCCGCGCCTTCAGCCTCTTCTGGCAGGATGCAGAGGCGGCCTCCACAGTTGGTGCTGACCAGGTACCCTCTTTGTGGTGGAGAGCCAGGCCCCATAAACAGGCATGCTCTCTGGTCGCAGGTGAGCCAAGGCCCTATATACGGACGGGCTCCTCCTGGTTGCAGACGAGCCAAGCCCCTAAACAGGCTGACTCTGGTGGTGGTGGTGCCCTTTTGGTGTAACTATTTACACTGCGAGAGTTTGTGGCTATAGCCAGTTCATAGCCTTAAGGTTTATGGTTTTCTCACAATAGTTTTTGTGGGCACATGCTTGAACTTTTAAAACGTTGCAAAACAAACTTTCCAACTGGTCAAAACTTGCTGTACTTTACTTGAACTTATGCAGACTCCTCTTCTCCAGGGCTTTCTTCAGCAGGCCCAGGCAGGGATCTCTTTGGCATGATTGCTGCAGGAGTCGTCTTGGGGGTATGCGGAGGGAGCAGGTACCGATCCACCATCTCTTGTGGGAACTGGGCCTCTAGGTCAGCCTTCAGCTTCCAGTATTCGGGGTCCTCTCCTATCAGGGTCTTCCTAGCAGGGACCTCTGTGGACTGGGGAGCGGTGTCTGCTCTGGCCTTGCAGGCCGGGGTAAATGGCGAGGTAATCTCTTGGCGGGCCGCGCCCTGTATGGCGGCGGCCTGGTCTTGGCGGGCCGCGCCTGGCATGGCGGCGGCCTGGTCTTGGCGGGCCGCGCCTGGCATGGCGGCGGCCTGGTCTTGGCGGGCCGCGCCTGGCATGGCGGCGGCCTGGTCTTGGCGGGCCGCGCCCGGCATGGCGGCGGCCTGGTCTTGGCGGGCCGCGCCTGGCATGGCGGCGGCCTGGTCTTGGCGGGCCGCGCCCGGCATGGCGGCGGCCTGGATCAGTGTCGCTGTTGCAGGGGGCTCTGTGCAGGCTGGGCTGGACGTCGCTGCATCGATCGGAGCTTGGCGGGCCGCACCCGGCGGGGCTGCGGCCTGGTTCAGCATATCACTTGCGGCGCGGACGAGCGTCGCTGCTGCGTTGGGGTCTTGGCGGACCGGGTTTAGCAGGGTGGCAGCCTGGGTCAGCGTCACACCTGCAGCACGGATGAGCACTGCCGTGGTGGTCGGAGCCCTGCGGGACAGGCGGGGCATCGCTCCAGCGGCCTGGGCTTGGCGGGCCGCTTCTAGCGTGGCTGCGGCCTGGTTCGGTGGCGCCGCGCCGGGCGCCTCTTCCGGGACCGCGGGCGTGGCAGCAGGGGTCGGGGCACTTGTGCTGGCCGGGGCATCACTCGACTCACCCATCTGTGGCTGCATCGGGGTCTGCGTCGTCGCCGCTCGGTCTGACATGCGTCGCGCGGCTCCCTCCTCGTAGGTCCGCACCGCCGCAGCCATCTCCAGGAGCTCCGTGCGTTCTTCCCTAAGCTGTCGCACAATCCCGGCCTCCAGCCGGTCGCAGAAGATGGCAAGCTCTCGGCACCACCAGGCAGCAGTGCCTGGTTCTGGGTATCCGCGTCTGGACTCCATTTTCTCTAACAAGCTGCTGGCTTCTCTTCTGCTCCGCCGTCTCTGGACGCTTCCGCTTTCTTCATCAGCGAGGTCAGAACTCTGCAGGGGATCTCTGGGTAGCCACACCTCTTCGTGGGCGGTAACTTCTCCCAGCGCGGGCTGCTGTTGTTTTTCAGCGCGCTTTTCATGGTGGCAATATGGCGGCGCTTCCAATTTTTCAAGCGGACCGCCTAGGCACATGGTCACCTGTCTGAACAGGTCTAGTCCTTATCCTGTTCGTGACGCCAGATGTGGAGCCCCGCAGGTGTAGTGTCAGTGTCGGTGCATTACCTTCAGGGACTCCACGTTGCTGGACCTCCGTCACTGGTAGGAAATCTTCTTGTTTGATCGTGACGCCACTCTCAGTATTGCGGTCAGTGGGGACCGCCACTGCAGGTTAGGGGACGCCTGGGGCTGATGGTGGGTGCAGTCGGATGTAGTAGCCTCCTGAGAGTGAGGCAAGCCCCAGGGCCCGGTGTAGGTTTGTAGTACTACAAGTCGCAGAATGACCACACAGGCAGGAATGTCTTTCAAGGGCTTTACTCACATTTGATGGCAGGGTGAGTAGCCCGGGCGTAGCTGAGATGAACCAGGTGGGAACCAGGTATCCTTCAGGCTGACTTTATGAGGGTGACTACTGACTCGCCTTCCTTAGCCCTTGGTGGTTTGGGGTGACCCCGACTTTTAGTCCCTATGGGGGTCACCCAGGGAAGATGCTCCAAGCCTCTCTCCCCTTCTTGTTTCGCCGTGTGCTTGTTCCCCGGACCAGGCCACTCCAGCCTCTTGCCTCCTATGACCTATGGGCCCTAACTTGCGGTTACGTGGCTGCGGCTTTTGTAGTGTTGTGGTGTGGGCTTTAAGGGCCCCACACCGGCAGGTTTAGCAGGGAAAGGTGAATCTATCCTCGCTTCGGGATCTGCCGCCCGGTTGGGCCTGGTGCTCTCTAGCAGTCTCCTTACTTCCCACTCCGTTGCACTCGCTAGCTGAAGCTGGCTTTCAGGCAGCACTCCTAGTTGACCGTTCTCCCCCGTCTGTAGCCACTGCGCGGGCGCTGTTAGACAGCAACAGCCCCACAGGTCTGCTCCTCACTGAGCCCTATGGAGTTCTGCTCTAACTGACTCACTGCCCCTCCTCTCCTGTTCTTGCCTACGCCACCTAGCAACCAGACTCTCTTACCACACCCCTTGAGAGGAGATGGAGGCTCTACCCCCTCCACTATTCCAGTGAAGGTGAAGGCTTGCCCCCTCCTGGGATCCCCAGGGGTCCTCTCATGGGTACATGTGTGAGACCTGATCACTATGCGCCTGTGTTCCACACCCCTGTCAGCCTTCTGGATTACCTGTATTGTACTGTCCCCAGCATGGGTGCAGTACTCAGTGGTGCCTGACCAGGTCAGGGGCGCCACATTACAAAAAAAACAAATGTAATACTCAGGGGAGCAGCCAAAGTAAAATAATAACTAAACCAGGTAACTTTTGACTTAAGGCCGCTTTACACGCTACGATATTGTGACCGATATCGCTAGCGTGCGCACCCGCCCCCATCAGTTGTGCGACACGGGCAAATCGTTGCCCGTGGCGCACAACATCGCTTAGACCCGTCACACTACTTACCTGCCTAGCAATGTAGCTGTGACCGGCGAACCGTCTCCTTTCTAAGGGGGCGGTTCGTTCAGCGTCACAGCAACGTCACAGCAGCGTCACCGAACCGCCGCCCAATAGAAGCGGAGGGGCGGAGATGAGTGGGATGTAACATCCCGCCCACCTCCTTCCTTCCTTCCTTATTGCGGGCGGCTGCAGGTAAGGTGAGGTTCCTCATTCCTGCGGTGTCACACATAGCGATGTGTGCTGCCGCAGGAACGACGAACTACTTCGTACACCGAGCAGCAGCGATATTCGAAAATAGGGGGGCATGTCACCGATTAGCGATTTTGACCGTTTTTGCGACGATTCAAAATCTCTCATAGGTGTCAAACGCTAAGACATCGCTAAAGCGACCGGATGTGCGTCACAAATTCCATGACCCCAACGAGATCGCTTGAGCGATGTCACAGCAAGTAAAGTGGCCTTTAGTCCTCCTTAAAGTCTTTAACGTATTCCTGTGAATATAGTATATGAACATAGTGTAGAGGAAATTTATATCGGGATTTTTTTGGCATACCTTGAAGTTCAGGCTGTTGCGCAGACACAAGATATACACATTTGGAAAAGTCATTTATTTTTCTGAGCAAATACCCATTCTACATTATGTCACTTCCTCTACCTGTCGTTGCCCTGAGGTGACGGAGCAGAAAGTGACAGAAGTCATTTGTGTTCACATGGAGGGAATTCTAGATTGTACACACATCGCTCCGGGCAGCCCCCTCCTCTTTTCACACTCCATCTGAAAATGTGTGTGGCATTTTGTTGGCATTAAATTTTCATTTTATTTTTAAATAGGCAAGCTGCTATTTTCAAAGCTCCCCGGTGAGAAGATGATTGGCGGTGGGTGGGGAGAGACGGACATGAGAGGAGGGTGGGAAGCGTGGAGAGAGGAGAGGAGAGAGCGAACCACGCGCAGAAATGGATGATAAATTAGAAAAAGGCAAGAACTGCATTTGTGCCAGCTCCTATACATATACAGAGGCTAAAGCAGAAGCAGATAATGACTCTAATTATAGTATTAATTATACCATTATTTGTCTCCGTTCTGTCAACGGGACATAAATTAACCCAGTCCTTCCCACACTTGGCTTTCATAGACCACCTCTCTGGAATGGCAAGGGTTACACACATCAATAGGGTAATGAATTTGGCTTTTCATGCTTAGCGTTTCATAGCCCCAGGGCAGAAAATAAATCAGTTCAGGGAGAGTAGAAAGAAACAGGAGGACAATCGTAGCAGATGAGACATGTACTGTGGGATTTCTATGAAAACTACACATGGGGAGGGGGTGCTCTTCTTTTCAACAACCAATCACATTGTTGCTTTCATTCTACTAAAAAAAAAAAAAAAAAATTAGTACACAATTTTTTTTTTTTTTTTATAAATAAGTCACCAATTTATGATGACCAGTCCTGTAATAACAACCAAGTACCAGCTTAGTATGTATAGTACTATACATAGTATTGTGATAAAATACATAGTATTGTCTAAAGGAAATTGTCCTAATTTTGTCTAAGCGGATAGAAAAGTGCATATCACTATTGTCAGTATGCGCCCTCCCATCTGGAACTGGAGATTTGGGCCTTCACAGTCATTGGCCATTCATTTCACGTTACACCCCAAAAATGGTTCTCCTCTTCCTTTCTGTTGGATCGCAGATGTCTGGAGGATTAGCAAATATTGTTTCACTCGGAAATAAAGAAAATAACCTGTCTCTAGATCAACAAAGTCCTTAGAAAGTGGTAACCTTGATTTGTAGGGATAGTGGTCTGTTATTTGATGGTCAAGCCCAAGGCTACTTAGTGTCTTCTTCTGGACCTGGGTGGTTAACATTAAATATGTCTTTCTGTATGTTATAGTAAGAGGTACCTAATTTAAATGCCCTGATATCTTTCAAAGTTTTGTAGTCCATAGTTATCCATTGACATGTCGGTTACCTGTGGTGGCCAATGGTGAGAACATTGTAATCACTGATGATCCATAGGGAGGAATGTTATCTCGCGATTTTTATACAAACCTAGATTAGAGAACTTTATAAAGGTCCTGTGCAATCAACTCCCATAATTATTCATACCCTTGACCACTGGGTTTAGTTTAAAAGGGTATTCCCATCTACATGATTCTATCCCAATATGTATTAGGCTAAGTTCACACTTCCGTTGTTTTGCATCAGTCACATGCGTTGCTTGACGCATGTGACTGATGCGTTGTACAACGGAAGACAACGGTGACAAAGAAAAGAATTTCTTTGTCGGACTCCGTTGTGTGTGGGAGGCGGAGTTCGGGGGCGGAGCTGAGGACGTCAGTGCCGCGGTCTGCATGGCTGGGGACAGGTGAGTGAGTGAGTGTGTGTGTGTATGTGTGTGTGTGTCTACATGCATGTGTACATGCGGAGTGCGGGTGGGGGCGGAGCGTGAGGGGGCGGAGCCGAGCGGGGCCGTGGAGCCGAGCGGGGCCGTGGAGCTGAGGACGTCAGTGCCGCGGGGACTGCAGGGCTGGGGACAAGTGAGTGAGTGTGAGTGTGTGTGTGTGTGTGTGTGTGTGTGTGAGTGTGTGTGTGTGTACACATGCGGAGTGCGGGAGGGGGCAGAGCAGAGTGGTGAAGTGTCGGCCTCCTTGCACACTGTATCCAGGGTAAATATCGGGTAACTAAAAAGCAAAGCACTTTTTGCTTGGTTACCCGATATTTATCTTGGATACCAGCTTAGCGCGGGCTCCCTGCACCTGTAACCACTGTAAATATCGGGTAACTAACCAAAGCGCATTGCTTGGTTACCCGATGTTTATCCTGGTTACGGGGGCGGGGAGCCAGAGAGCGCATGCGCAGCGAAATCCTACGGATCGCGCTGCTCAAAAAATGTTAGAGGCTGCGTTGCTCCCGCCCGGCGGTCAGTTAAAAAACGACTGACCGCGACGCAGCGGATGCAACGCAGCATCATCAGTCACAATCCGTCACTAATAGAAGCCTATGGGGAAAAACAGGATTCCTGCAAAATATTTTGCAGGATACTGTAATTCCTCAAGGCTACGGATTGTGACTGATGCAAAACAACGGAAGTGTGAACTTAGCCTTAGGTGTAATAATAATAATAATAATATTAGCAAATATCTGCAATTAGAAATGTAGTATAGTTCTTCTGATTCATTGTCGCTTACCTCATGTGCAGGACATTGCAGTACCTTAGGCATCCATGGCTATTACCGTGCATATTGTGGCAGTTAGTTGCTAGTGGTCGTAACTATGGATACCTAAGGTACTGCAATGCCCTGCACATGAGGTAAGTGACATAGTGAATCAGGAGAACTATACTAGATTTCTAATTGGAGGTATTTGCTAATATTATTAGTATTACACCTACTACATGTTTGAGATGGAAATACTCCTTTAAGAATGTCACAAAGGATGGCTATAGTTTGGAACATATATTAGATTCTATCCATTCCAATACTTTTTTGGAAGTATATCAGTAAACAAGCATCAATCTAGTTATCTATGTACACCATATGGATAAAAATATTGGTACACACCTTTAATAAATAGAATTAAAGCACCACTCCAGCGGTGTACTATTAAAAAATATGCTGGAGTAGTGCTTTAATTTCTATTTCACTGCTGGAGTGGTGCTTTAAATGTTAATCTTATACTCATCTGCTGCCATTTTCATCTGTTTTCAGCGTCGCTCTGGTTAGTCTCCGGCAATCTGTGACCTGATGGTAGCTCCAGTGTTGGAGTGTGTAGGTGATCACAAATCAATAGAACTCTGTGAGAGCCTCGTTCTGGCTCATAGAGTTGCATCGAGTGCTTATGACATAACTTCTTATTTCAGACCAGTCAGAAGGTACAGACACAAGATGAAACTGGAGCGGCATCAAAAAAGGATGAAAACGCTGGAGGGTAAGTATAAGTGTAGTGCTTTAAGGTTTTTCATTCAGTCCCCTTAACACAGGTTTATCAATGAAGCACCTAGCCATGCAAACTGCTGTTACCAATATGTGTAACAGAATAAGTCATTGAAAGAGAGTGGTGGTCACTTGTGTAACATCAATTTGTGTTATTTCTCTCCTACAAAATATTCCACCATCAATGGTGAGTGGTATTATTGAAATGTGGAAATGTTTAAGAACCACAGCAATTCAGCCACAAAATGTCAGACCATTTAAATTCGCAGAAGTGCTTATGTGGTGCCCCTGAGACTCCAGTCGCCACAGAGGTACTGCCCCTCAGCCAGAGGGGTGGTATTCAATTCCCGGGTAAGGAGGGGGTCACAAATCGGTATACACACAAACACAGATACACTCTTTATTTTGCAACACTCGATCAGACCAAGGTTATGGCAGCCGGCTGAGAGGCGGGGTTTAGTTAGTGGGAGCACACTGTAGAACGTTAGTCAGTCAGCTGCAGCAGTTCAGCCCAGTCACGGGAGAGAAGGAGTCCTAGAGCCCACAGGAAATGCGCCATACAGCTGTAAGGGGTGGGCAGACCCCTTACAAGGAGGGCAGTTTCCCCCTGAAGATACCTCACTCTGGGGTAGTTACTGTTGATGTTATTAATAAACATGTTTTTACTGTGCAGTGGGTTTTCCCCTAGAGCTGTCTACGGCTGTCCCCATAGAAACAGGGCAGGAGAGAGGAGGAGCCGGCAGCTTAGAGAGAGAAGTGTTTGTGTGTTGAAGTCAGTTGATTCCGGGACGGGGGAGAAGGAACAGCCAGGGGCAGAGTGTGGAGCTGAGTGGGCAGAAAGAAAGAAAGAAAGAAGGGAAGAAGAGAAGAAGTGTCCTCAAGGGTGAAGCAGAATTGGTGTGGGTCCAGTCTGTGTTAGCCGGAGTGGGAGCCTAGGTGAAGTGGAGTAGCCGGGCACATCCCCACTAGAGGAGACAACAAGGAAAGATTTCCCCGGACAGGAATTGTGACCGTGCGCTACAAAATCCGTGCATTGAGCTGTCTGTGAAACTCTGTGCAATAAAGATGTCGTCTGGTTTATCTGATCCCTGCCTGAAGAGTCTTCCTGCGGCTGAAAGTATGCTCTTTTACACCACACTCTGCCCCACAGAACAATCCCCTGTCCCAGTAGTGACGGCGGAGCCGGGGGTTGGCCTGAGAGAAAAGGGGGCCACAACTACAACCCCCGAGGCACCCCTGGCACCCCGTTACACAGCCATGGTCTCGTTCCACAAACAGCATACTGGAGTGGAGGGACTTGGCCGCAGAAGGGGACCGGCCCCTCAACTAGTGGAGAACTACAAGGCTCAGCTAGCAAACCAGAGGCTGAGGTTACTGCAAGTACCGAAGCCACATCCGCACACATCCAATGAAAAGGTGACCACATAGGGCCAGGGGATAGAGCTTCAAGCCACCCAACAGGGTCCGTGGACACCGGCTCGGGGCTCTGTATGTGTAGGCACGGGATAGGCAGGAGAGGTCAGCACAGGAAGATGATCAGTAAAGGAACACAGAAGGATGCATTGGGTTGTGCCTCTGAACTCTCCGGGGATCAGCCGGAGCCCATCACAGCAGGACTCAGCTCTCCAAGGGCAACATTTGACCAGTCATGTAAACCAGGAACTTTCAACAGTGAGTAAAATCTTGAGATTGCATCCCTGTGTTGCCCAGTCATTTGCTGGCGCCTCCGACTCTGCACCCCTCCTTTACATCTCCACCATTTGTGAAGACTACTACTCCCAACATCCCTGGGGCCCAGCTCTACCTGTGGAGAGCTATACCAACTCAGCTGCATCACCATCGACCCCCAGGGAACTGAATAGCAGCAGCGGCACATATCTGGCCGCATACCACAGGTGGCGTCATGACATATCCTCTGTAAATATTCCCCACCACCATTTACATAACAACATATTGGCATTGGCACATCTTATGAATGCGCCACTTCTGGGGCGCCTGTGGTCTTCTACTGTTAGGCTGGAAAGGGCCAAATAACGATGGCCCTTCCCATCCTAAATGGGGGGGACCCCACGTTATTTTTAATTTTTTTTTTTAAATAAATCAAATAATAAAAAAAAATGTGGGATCTCCTCTATTGTTCATAACTAGCAAGGTACAGCAGACAGCTGAGGGTTGCAGCCTGCAGCTGCTGCTATTCCTGTTTTGAATATGTAAAATGGGGGTGACCCCACGTCATTTTTTTTAACAAAAAAAATAAAAAAAAAACCAGCTGTCCAAGCTAGCTATCCCTCTATCAAGTTATTCTGTTATTTCTATCTATTCTATATGTTCTTTCTTATTATCTATCTTTTATCTGTTATCTATATGTCCTCTGTCTATCTATTCTAGTTGTCTATCAATTATCCTATCCTATCATATTTTGTTTCTCCTCCAAAAATGTGGCAAAAATGCTGCAAAATGTCATGCGTTTTTTGGGCCACAAGCTGCATTTTCTGAGACCACAGGAAAAAGATGCAGTCAAGATGCACTCAGAAAAAAGATGCAGTGTGGGACAGTCTTACTGCAAGAAGTCCAAACCTCCTCTGGCATTGACATCAGCGCAAAAACTATGTACTGGGAACTTCACAGCATGGATTTCTATGGCCAAACAGCTTGACAGTTCCAGGAGGGATTTGTCCGGTCGTTGATTCCTGTATTACTCCTAATTACCCCTACCCTGTATAAATAATACACGGACACTGCTTATGACTTGGTTAAATTAGCCACAGCAGCCCTTTATTGCCTATTGTTTACACACTAACACAAGGGGGCGCTGTCCAATGGGCGTCCCTAACATTTAACAATAGGTAATACCATAATAATACAGTACGTAATACAATGCGTAACCGTGGGAAGGCCCGGTCCAGAAACCACCTTCCACCACCAAAACATGATCTTTGGCCGCGACACACACCGGGCCGGAGATGAGGTATTAATCACCTACGGATCAATACCCCAACCTTGCAGGACCCCATGCCTGCAAGATCCCTGTAACCGGAGCCACTATATCCTATAAGTGACTCTCCAATCAAATAACATTATCCGTTAAACCGCCTCTGGACCAGACCTACCCCCGCCACAAGTCCGGTCCAGAAGCCATACACAACCATCGGAACACAATCCCTGGCCGCAACACACCGACCCAGAGACACGAGGCATTAATCACCTATGGATCAATACCCCAACCTTGCAGGACCCCATGCCTGCAAGATCCCTGTAAACAGAGCCACCATATCCTACAAGTGACTCTTCAATCAAATAACATTGTTCATTAACTGCTTCTGAACCAGACCCACCCTGCTATAGGTCCAGTCCAGAAACCATATTCCACCACCATAAACACGATCCCTGGCCGCAACACACCGACGCAGAGATAAGAGGCATTAATCACCTATGGATTAAAACCCCAAGTAGCATTAACCATTAACTATACATCAAACCTTACACCTAACTATTTACCTCCAACCTAATATCATCACCGCCTGCAAACCTCCAGGCCAGAGATATGAGGCATCAATCACCCACAGATCAATCCCCATGTGCATAAGAATAACTGTGAACCCAAACCCCTAAAGCCCGTTAACTACTGTAATCTAACAATATCCCCGGCCGCAACCACCAGCCCAGATATATGAAGCATCAAACACCCATGGATCAATCCCCATGTGTATAACATTAACTGTGAACTCAAAACCTTAAAGCCCATTAGCGACTTTAATCTAGCAACATCTCCCGGCCGCAACCACCAGCCCGGAGATAAGAGGTATTGATCACCCAGGGACCAAACCCTCCACACCATGTGTAGCCCCAAGCCTGCTCACTATTACCTGTCACCAGAGCCACGATACCCAACCTGTGACTCTTGGCAACCACCAACACTTTAATTTAACCTTTGGCCACAACACTGACCCATATATGAGGCATTGAACACCAAAGGAGCAATATCTCCACCCTGCAGAAACCCTGCAAGCTACTAGTAACCACAATCACTGCACTTTCCCAGTGGCACTCCATCCAACCACCAGTAACCATTAGAGCTCCTCTGGACCAGACCTACCCGCTGTTGTGACAAAAAAAGGAGGGGGGGGAATAAACCCCATTATTGATGTTGACCATACACATATAAATCATATACATATGTGACACCCTGGACTAGCCAGGTAGTCACAGGTAGACCCCCACACTACACCTGTCCCCTAAAAAGCAGTCATCAGCCAACCACAAAAATGCTAGTCACCTCCCTCAGTGCTTGATGGACACACCAGGGGGGCGGAGCCAGGTGGTTGGGATGCCCACCACGGAGTTCAGAGGGCCTGAGGCAGGAAAACAAGTTCACTTGTCAGTTGTAGTCAGATCAGTTTAGAGTTAAGGAGTGGAGGAGGTGAGGCCTGTGAAACAGGCCTGTGACAGACTGTCAGGTGTGAGGGTCGTAGCCCGAACACCTTGGCTAGGAGGCAAGTGGTGGCCTCAGCCTGCAGGAACCGGGAAGACGGCTCGGTGGAACCGTGGTGGACCGGGACAGGGTAGTGGCCCGCCGGTACCGACCCGGGGAACCGACTCGGAAACCGGAGCACACAGGGCGGGTACTCAGACCCTGAAACGAGGTCCAGAATCCACTGGACTGAGTAAATTAACTGATTGCGGTCTGGGCTATAGGTCCTTTCCCACCCAAGTCCCGACTGAAGACAACAGCCCACCGAGCGGGATAGAAAGCCACCACACAGGCAGAGAGATCCCACGAGCCTGCGTCTGCGGGCAAACGGGCTCTCCCGACATATACACAGCCGGGGAGCGGACTACCGTCGCTGAAGCGCAGGTAGTCTACATCTACACAACACGGTGCAGGAGAAAGACAGAGACCACTATCCGAGTGGGGGACCCGACCGCAGCCGGCTGCGCGCCCCGACCACCATCAACTTTGTTTACCAGTGACTTGTGTGTGTCAATAACAGTGAGTACAACGGTGCCCTCCGGTCGCGCACATCGCCCTGCACCGCCCAGCTATCCCCAATGGGTCCCGGGGGCCATCATCCCTGCCCATGGAGGGGTTAACATCTGCCTGCACTACTATCTCCCCCGGGTGCCCCGCAACTGCAGCGGTGGTGTCTACCTTCACCACATCCCATGGGTGGCGTCACGAATTCAAGCGTGGCTCCGGCCGTGCACCTACCTAACCCCCCCACCGAAAGCACCAGCATGCCCCCTTTCAGAGCGACATGATCCCGGGTCCGGAGGTGCTCGAGACACCCACCAACGAGCCCGGATCCGAGCGGCTCGGCTGCGGTCGAGCGCGGGGCGGTACACATCGACTCTTCTGGTGTCACGAACAGGATACTTCCCTATTCACTTACCTAGTGAAGTGCGCCTTGAAGTTGAAGCCAGCGGTGATCCGTTGCAAAGTTTTCAGAGTCCGCCATCTTGCCGCCATCTTTTGGCGTTAAGATTCCCGCCAGAGTCTTCTTCCCCCAGAAAGGGCGCGAAAAACTGAAGCCCTGCCCCCTGGGAACACGGTCATGCAGCAAAGCGCGCGGTCGGAAAGCGAAACTAGAGAGAAGAAGAAGCGAGTGCCGAGAAAATACCAAGGGGGAGCAGATGGAGGATGTCTCCTCCCAAGCCTGATGCCGGCCCCGCGCCGACCGCTGGAGTGGCGGCGCCAGCAGAGAATGCCGCCGGCGAGGAGGAGGTTACAGCTCCCGCTCCGGTCGCAGGAGCGGCGGGTCCAGAGGCTCCGGTGGGGACTCCCGTGTGACAGCTGGCGGCGAACCCCCTGCCGCAAGAAGGATGTCGGCCCCGGCAGTCCGCCCGGCCGCAACGGGAACGGTACTCTGTTCAGAAGACCCTGCGGCCGCCAACTCAGAACCGGAGACGACAGATGGCAGCAGCTCAGGAGATGATACGGAGTCTGTCTCAGGGGATGAGGCCCCGCTCGTCATTGGCATCTTCAGGGACATGATGGTAGCGATCTGCAGATACAGCAGGCAGCCATTGCACTTTGCGAGTGCGTGCCCTGAGAATAACCAGCCTTGAAAGGGGGGTCGGAGAACCGCTGTAAGTTAACCTCCCCTTGAAGTTGAAAGTTAAAAAGTTGAAAAGTTTTAAGTACAGCACCTGCTCCTGCTAAAATAGACTCTTGACCCTTTGTTGAACGTCCCCAAGTTCCACGGGAGACGCTATCCAGCACACTGGGTGGAAGGGAAAGAGAAGCTGCCCGACTTGTTGAACGCCGCTGCGGTTGGCCCCAGAGGGCGCCATCAGGGGTAGGAGCCCCTGGTGGAGGACGGCAAGCCAGTTAAGTTGGAGCAAGGACAATCCCGTTTGTAGAGTCCGGTCTACCGTACCCGCACTGCAGGCAGTGGAACACAGGGTCCTTCTGGACAGTGTCAGAAGGGAGGGTGAGTGTTAAGCTGTCTTTCAGGAAGTACAAGAGGAGGTAACTGGCCCTCACCTCCTCCTATATACCTATGCAGCTGCTCCTTTTCCTCCCTCCACACTCCCCTCCCTAACCAATCATCATCTTCTTCCCCCTTCCTATAATAATATCACCATTTAACCCCATCAACTCCCTACCCTCCAGACTGTCATGTCGCTCCTACACCCTACGGGTTCCATGGCTTTCTTGACAGTTCCAGGAGGGATTTGTCCGGTCGTTGATTCCTGTATTACTCCTAATTACCCCATCCCTGTATAAATAATACACAGACACTGCTTATGACTTGGTTAAATTGGCCACAGCAGCCCTTTATTGCCTATTGTTTACACACTAACACAAGGGGGCGCCGTCCAATGGGTGTCCCCAACATTTAACAATAGGTAATACCATAATAATACAGTATGTAATACAATACGTAACCTTGGGTAGGCCCGGTCCAGAAACCACCTTCCACCACCAAAACATGATCCTTGGCTGCGACACAAACCAGGCCGGAGATGAGGTATTAATCACCTACGGATCAATACCCCAACCTTGCAGGACCCCATGCCTGCAAGATCCCTGTAACCGGAGCCACTATATCCTATAAGTGACTCTCCAATCAAATAACATTATCCGTTAAACTGCCTCTGGACCACCAGACCTATCCCCGCCACAGGACAGGCCACGTGACATCTTGCGTGGCCTGGACCCCCACAACCCCAACGTTTGCTTCTCCAACCTGCAAGCCGAAACCAACCGTTAAACCCTTCCATCCATCAACTTAAGCTCTGAGCATCCCATATATGCACTAGCCAACGTTACCAGCTCACCTTACTACACCGCACTCCCATTGGTGACCGCACATGCCACCTCAAAGCTCTTTGAACCTACCCGTATCCCAATTTATTTATTTATTTTAAATCGCCCTTCAATACAGGCCACAACACCATAACCACTCCATAACAAGGCCACCACCTCATACCAAACACCCTTGACACCACGACTGAGCTCCCAAAACAACGTTCAGGAATCCACCTCATTCCTTTCCACACCTATCCTCCTGGATCACCACCATGCCCCACCGGCATCAGTTAAACCAATTAACTGCAATACTGACTGTACCATCGGCCTCCCCATTACTGTGCAAATAACTGCTGTACCGTCACCACGCCCCTCCTCCTATCTCCAGCTGGATTCAACCGCAACTGGGGTTGAGATATTACAAACAGGATCACACTTACACTGCCTACTTGACAGGGTCACTTCGTACCCTGAACCCAGTTCCCCCCCAGGGAACGGTTAAAGCGAGCACCCCTGGCAGTAATTGCGATCCATAACCTCCCAATCTCCCTTAAAGTCGTCCTTGCAGCCTAACCAAGAGGTGAGGGAAAAACCTGCCCTTGCCTTTCCCCAGACTCACTAACACATGCATTAGACATACCGCTCCCCCAGAGCAATAAACCACTACCGGTCTCCCCTGGCCGACGTAGTCTGTCATCAAACCCTCTGAAAACAACAAAGGCTCAATCCGTCTTACCCAGGAAAGGTCAAAGACCTTCCCACGTACTCAACCACTAGACTATCGGACAACCGTCATGCGAATTCGGGCCCCGTTAACTATCCATGAAGCCCACCCTGCCTAACGGAACCATGGCCACCAAAGTTAACACGCCCACAAAACCAAAACGCCATCACAAGCCTTGCCCTGCACCTATTGCTGAGGCAAAGAAAGCCGAAGCATTACTGTCGATCCCCAAGGTCCCCAACAACACCTCACCAAACAATAATTCACGTCCCGCTTCCTTCTGCAACCAGACCAACGACAAGTTGCCTGCACAACAAATCACACCGTAAAAAAAAAAAATTGCCCCCCACACCACTAGCCTTATTGACTCCATATGCAACTATGGGCATCAGGAGACACAAACTTTCCAAACACCAAGTCCAGGCATAGTGTTCTTAAATGAAACCTTGTAACACACAACCCCCTTTGAGCCCTCATATTACACCCCATGATTAAAATCGTGCCATACCGTAGTACCCGTAGCCTGAGTATCCTGCACCGCTATGCCGACCAGATCCACGGAGTCGTCCAGACGTCATGACGGAGGTTCCTGAAGCTGTCGTCCAGGAAGTGCAAGAGAAGGTAACTGACCCCCACCTCCTCCTATATACCTATGCAGCTCCTCCTTTTCCTCCCACCACACTCCCGTCCCTAACCAATCATCATCTTCTTCCACCTTCCTATAATAATAATATCACCATTTAACCCCATCAACTCCCTACCCTCCAGACTGTCATGTCGCCCCTACACCCTATGGATTCCATGGCTTTCTGTCTGCAAGCAGTACACACAAACACAATGCCATGCTTCAAATAGAGTGGTGTAAAGCCACCACGACTCTGGAGCAGTGGAAACATTCTGTAAAGTGATGACTCACAGTTCCCTCTCTGGCAGTCAGGTGGATTGGAGTTAATAGATGCCAGGTGAATGTCACCTGTTTGATAGTGTGCCAACTGCTGAAGGGTATTGTAACGCAGAGTACCGTCAGGTCCCTGCACCGAAATACATGCCCTCGGCCAATCAAAGGCTGGCAGCTGACGTTAGCATGCCGTGATTCGGGGCTGCATGGCAGTGATGTCACACTACCATCTAAGCTGCTAGCTGTAGCAGTGGATACCGCGCAACGGGGGAGCAGGAGAAGGTGAGTAGAATTGGTTTTTTTTTTATATACACAGAGGGGAAATGGGGGACATGTAGTTGAAACAAGAAGTATATATATACAATCTAAAAATACACATCTACATGTTTCTCTCACTATCTGACATAAAATTAGAATAAACCTTTCCTTTTTAGTTCGTTTAGGATTACTAAAATTATTTACGTTTGCCAAATGCCAGTATAATGAGAAAGAGAGTGTTTAAGTCATTTTCATTACTTTCTGCAAAGTCAAATTTCACATACATTTCATTAGTATTTGGTACCATTGCCCTTAAACTGTATGACTTGAGTGAAACGTTTTGGATCTCCTTCCACAAGCTTCTCACAATAGTTAGGAGTAATGGGCCCAAATTTCTACCAACAGAACTGGTGTAACTGAGTTATGTTTGTAGGTCTCCTTGATCGCACCTGCCTATCAACTTCATCCATAAATTATCAAAAGGACTGAGATCAGGGCTTTGTGATGGCCACTCCAAAACATTGACTTTGTTATACTTAAGCCACTTTATAACCAGCCTGGCAGTATGCTTCAGGTCATTATCCATTTGGAAGACCCATTTCTGCCCAAGCTTTAAGTTCCTGGCTTATGTCTTGAGATGTTGCTTCAGTATTGCCACATAATCTTCTTTCCTCATGAGGCCATCTATTTTGTGAAATGCACCAGTACTTCCTGCACCAAAAGAATGCCACAATATGATGCTGCCACACCCATTTTTCACTACTGGGATGGTGTTCTTAGGTTTCAAAGCTTCTCCCTTTTGCCTCTAAACATAATGATGGTCATTAAGGCCAAACAGTTCAATCTTAGTTTCATAAGAGCACAGGACATGTCTCCAAAAATGAAAGTCTTTGTTCCTGTGTGAAATTGCAAACATTATTCTGGCTTTTTTATGTTTTTTTCTGGAGTAATGGCTTCTTCCTGACAAGAGAGCCTTTTAGCCCATGTTGATACAGTACTCGTTTCACTGTGGATAATGACACAATCTTACCAGCTTTCACCAGCATCTTCACAAGGTCTTTTCCTTTTGTTCTTGGGTTAATATGCACATGTCTGACCAAAGCACATTCATATCTAGCACACGGAACCAGTCGCCTTACTGAGCAGTATGATGGCTGGACATTCCCATCTTGTTTGTACTTGCGTATAATTGTTTGTACAGGTGAATAAGGAACCTTCAGGTATCTCGAAATTGCACCCAAAGATGATCCCGACTAATGGAAGGCCATAATTCTCTTCCTGAGATCTTGGCTGATTTCTTTTGACTTTCCCATGATGCTACACAAAAAAGCAGTGTGTTTCAGTTGTGCATTAAAATACATTCACAGGTGTGTCTCTAATTAACTCATATTTTGCCAATAAACCTATCAGAAGCATCCAAAGACATGACATCAACATACGGTCTGTTCCATATTGTTTAAAGGCATAATAGTGTATGCAAACAAATAAAAATGCTTTAAAACATTCTCTCACCCTCATTAATCTGGCATTTGGTAAATATAAATCATTTTGGTTCCTAATTCACCTAAAACTTGAAAGGTTTATTCTGATTTCATGTCAGATAGTGAGACAAGCATGCAGATGTGTCTTTTTAGATAGTGGATGTAAACTTCTAGTTTCAACTATATATACAGGATGGGGGGGGCATGTATGCCGGAAAGGGGCCCAGGATGGTGGACATATAAACCTGGAAGGGGGCCCAGGATGAGGGATAGGGGACATTAGTACATCATGGGGAGGAGGGCAACACTTATGTCTTTATTGGATTTAGAACGCTACAAGGCTCGTACATCTGACCAACATTCAGGATGGGAATGGGGAGCCCCAGATCAAAATCTTGCACTGGAGCCTATCGAACTCTAGTTACGCCCCTGTTAGTGAGGATATCAGAATGTATGGGCTCCCAGGAGCTACAGTATATCGGTGTCTATATGTATGTCCTCTTTGTATACATGTGTGTATGAAGGTGCTCTCTGTATACATATATGGGTGTGTATGTGGTCAGTGTATACATGCGTGTGTGCTATGGGTGTGTAACAGTGTTTGTGTCACATATGATATGTACAGTAGCATCCATCTAGAAATTACGAATGCATAGATAAGAGTTGATTGGTGCAAACATGTCGTCAATGACCCAACAAACGAGCTGCTCATTTATAGGGTGATTGGATTGTTTATGGGGAACCAAAAATCATTGTCCTCAGCAGCACATTGCCCGATGCAAACGGCATGAACAGCTGAGGGAGTATTCTCCGGTCGTGATGTCTGTATTACCAAAACCCTTATCCTAAAAATAAACACACGGACTGCATGCGACTTGGTTCAAAATGGCCACAGCAGCCTTTATTGCCTATTGTTCACAAACTAAGCACCTTAGGGACGCCGTCCAACGGGCGACCCAGGACAACAACACACAGATAACAATAGACAATGCCAATTACATGACCCTCCCGGGGGCAGGCCCAGTCCATAACTACTACTTCCCCTTGTCCCTGGCCGTAACACACCGACCCAGAGACGAGATGCCAATCACCCACGGATTGACACCCCCACACTTTGGCAGAACCCCATGCCAGCCACATCCCGGAACCGAGAGCCACCATACCCAGACAATGACTCCCGGTCCAGTTACCAGTCACTTCCAACCTCTGGACCAGACCTACCCCCCCTGCCGCTGTGACAAATAGCATCCCAACATCCCAAACCACGTCCCCCAGATGACAACACAAAAAGGGAGGGTGGGCGGGGATCTCTTGGCGTCCGGAAGAAGAAGAGGAGGTAACCCCCTCCTCTCCCAGACTAACCCTTTCCCTACTCCTCCTCTTCCTCCCAAGCTAAAACCACCCCTTAATGCCATATTAGGCCTGCCTACCAAACTGTCCCTATTAACCCCATCACTCCCTAACTCCCCCTTGGTCATGTCGCCCCTCCTCCCCAAGGGGGGATCCATGGCTGTCTTAGAATGTCGATTGTAAACCAGGCCCTCTCGTAAACATCACTGTCGGTCCTTACAATTGCTTTTTTTAATAAGTTGAATAGACAAACTTTGTCAGTTTTTAAATATCTGATTTCAGCTGAATCAGTTTTTTTTTTGTTTATTTTTACTTTGAAGTCTATGGAAAACGGATCCATTAAATTGGCAGCCATTTTCTTTCATTTGAAAAGGATCCGTTTTTTGATTACTGGATCAGTTTCAAATGGAAGATAAATAAAAGTCCGATAATGTAACAATATTCCATAGACTCCAACAAAAAACGGATCCAGCTAAAATCAGTTATTTAAAAGTGACAAAAAAAAGTTGTGTCTGCACAACTTTTTTGCTAATAGATCGCTGCTGGATCCGTTCTAACGGATGATTACTGGGCATATGAAGTTAGCCTAATGAGTATGTGCCCCTATACTATTTCCATATACTCAGTCTCACACTCCATCTATGGCCAGTATATTATGCAAACATTATCACATTCTCCATAGGAAAGTCTGTTATTTACTATTCCTAAATCATCCAAATCCCGATTAATGACTGACATATAACCTTTAACGTAGTACTAACAAACACACTCCAAATTTCATATTACGATAATCCCAGTACCCGCTTGCCAGTATGTAGAACAAATAGCATGTACACAAAATAGCAGTAATCATCAGCCATTCAAAACAATCCCAATCAGAATGACCTCAGCATGGACTAAAACTATTCTAAAGGTACCGTCACACTAAGCAACATCGCTGCTGAGGCACAACTTGCTAGCTATGTTGCTGTGTGTGACATCCAGCAACAACCTGGCCCCTGCTGTGAGGTCGCTGGTTGTTGCTGAATGTCCTGGACCATTTTTTAGTTGTTGATCTCCCGCTGTGAAACACAGATCGCTGTGTGTGACAGCGACACAGCAACAACTAAATGTGCAGGCCGCAGGAGCCTGCTTCTGCGGACGCTGTGTGTCGCCCGGGGACAAGGGGTACTCAGATCCGGGCCATGGGGTCACTTCTGTGGGTATCACGGTGGCGTGACCCGGTCTGTGATCCCAGGCTCCACAGTAAGATGGGGATTAGGTAAGGGAGATTGTCCGTGACGCCACCCATGGTGTGCGGTGAGGTAACGGAGCACCGCCGCTGCCAGTTAACGGATCCCGGGGATGGTGGTGGGCAGCAAGGTGGTGATTTCCCTCCACGGGTAGGGTGTTGGTGTCCCGGGACCCCGGTGAGGTGGTGCAGGGAGGAGATGGAGACGGTCTGAGAGCTGTGTGCCCGGTTGGACCGGGGGATGTTGTTACTCACAGTTCACTTTGCAAGAAAATTCACACAGAGTCAGGAATTAACCAGAAACTGCCGGAGTCCGCAGCCTTTGGTACGGAGGGTGTTAGTGTCCCACACATGGTGCAGCAGCCCCTGTTCTTTCCCTGCAGCCAGGTGCCTCTTTCTCCACTCTCTTTCTCCTCAGCCGGGAACGGGGAAGTCCACTCCCCTGCAGTGATCCGGGTCACCCTTGGTACCTCTGGCCCCTTCCTCACTAACAGCCTGTCCCAGCCCTTTTGGAGCACGCTTCTGTAGCAGCCCGGGAGCTACAACTCCGGGCTCCTCTCCTGTCTCTCCCTCCACACACTCTGCTCCAGCCCCTCCCCTCCTGCTCTGTTTAGCTCTTACACTGGGGGGGAGGGGTGTGTCTGTCCTGCTGCACTGGTGTGGGATCAGGTTACCAAGGAGGATTAACTCTTTCTGTGACAACCTGGCTTTGCCAGGGCGTCACACTGGTAACCACGGTAAACAGCGGGTAACCAAGAAGCCCTTTCCTTGGTTACCCGATCTTTACCTTCGTTACGTTCAGTCAGCTGTCAGTGCCGGCTCCCAGCTCTCTGCACACGTAGCTGGAGTACACATCGGGTAATTACCCGATGTGTACTGTGGCTAGGAGTGCAGGGAACAGGAGCCGGCACTGACAGCTGAGAGCGGAGGACGATGGTAACGAAGGTAAATATCGGGTAACCAAGGTAAGTGCTTCTTGGTTAACCGATGTTTACCGTGGTTACCAGCGTCCACAGAAGCAGACTCCCTGCTGCCTACACACATAGCAGAGTACACATCGGGTAATTAACCCAATGTGTACTGGGGCTAGGTGTGCAGGGAGCCAGCGCTAAGCGGTGTGCGCTGGTAACCAAGGTAAATATCGGGTTGGTTACCCAATATTTACCTTAGTTACCAAGCGCAGCATGCTTCCACGTGTAGCAACGCTCCAGCGATCCCTGCCAGGTCAGGTTGCTGGTGGGATCGCTGGAGCGTCGCTTAGTGTGACATCTCACCAGCGACCTCCTAGCAACTTACCAGCGATCCCTATCAGGTTGTATCATTGTTGGGATCGCTGGTAAGTTGTTTAGTGTGACTGGGCCTTAAGTTAGTAATAGGTTTTTCTATGTGTGGGGCAAAGGTTTGGTTATCTGCTTTTGCTTAGTAAATACATTGGCTAAAGCAGATTTTTGGTTGTTCTAATCTCTCAGCTTTGTGCTACCTCATCTGAGAGCAGCATGATGTAAGCAAAGAGATTCTGAATCCAACAATGTATCACTTAGATTACTGGCTGCAGCCTTTCTTACACAATCAGAATTTTTAGTTTTAGCAATATAGCAGAGCTGAGTGAGCTTCCCAGGCTTTCTATAGGGATTATACTTTGACAACGAGGAATGAATAACAGCAGGGGTCAGGTTGGACTGCCTTGCACATGAGTTTCTAGCCCTGCAATGATAAAGATCCTGCTGCTTAAACAAACAGCAAATAATCTGCAGATTGGACTGTGACAAGACAGGTATCCCTGAATTTCCTGTGTTAACCCTAGCAGCATGCAGTCATCACCTTACATAGCAAAAATCTGCTGCCAGATTTCCTTTAAAAGACACAAAAGATCAAGAAACACATAACCATCATTTTCTAGATGCATCTTCCTTCAGCAAAACTCAGCAGGTACACCTGCATCCAAATCTGAAGCTCCCAAGTGTAAATTCAAAACCTGTAACAGGGGCCAAGAAAATACTAGCCTCCTTATAAGGCTGCTTTCACACTTCAGTTTTTTGGCATCAGGCACGATCCGGCGAAACAACTGATGTGATGGATCCGGCGAAAAAATGGATCAGTTGCATCAGTTTTTTCCATCAGTTCCTTCAATTTTTTGACAGATCCAGTGTGATACTCAGCATGCTCAGTTAAAAAAAACGGATCCGGCGGCCGGATCCGTTTTTGCCGCATTACACCGGATCCGGCGTCCATAGACTTCCATTATAAAACATGCTGTACGGCGCCGGATCCGGCGCAATCCGTTTTTTTTTGCCGGACTCAGAAACATTCACTTCAACGTTTCATCCGGCCGCCGGACAAGTAAGGCTACTTTCACACATCCGGTTTTTGCTCTGCGGCACAATACGGCGTTCTGCAGAAAAACCGCAACCGTTTTTTTTTTACGCCAGTTGCGGTTTTTTTTGCATAGACTTACATTAGGCTACTTTCACACATTCGGTTTGAGCACTGCGTCTCAATCCAGCTGTGAAACCTATGCAACGGATGCGGCGAAAACACCGCATCCTTTGCATAAGTTTTTACATGCGGCCCGTCCGTTTTTTTCCGGTTGCGGCACGCTACTGAGCATGCGCAGTGGAAAAACCCGCATGCGGCGACCAAATGCGTTTTTTCCGCATCACGCCGCATCCGGCGTCCATAGGCATGCATTGAAAAATGTGCCGCAGCGGCCGGATGCGGCGCGATGCGGTTTTTTTTTGCCGGAGCAAAAAACGTTGCAGGGGACGTTCTATCCGGCCGCGGCATCAGCTAAATCTGCTGCATGCGGCAAAAACCGGACCGAACGCAAGCCCCTGCGGCACAATACGGCACTAATGTAAGTCTATGCAAAAAAAAACCGCAACCGGCGTCAAAAAAACAGGTTGCTGTTTTTCTGCAGAACGCCGTATTGTGCCGCAGAGCAAAAAACGGATGTGTGGAAGTAGCCTTAGTGCCGTATTGTGCCGCAGGGGCTTGCGTTCGGTCCGGTTTTTGCCGCATGCGGCAGATTTAGCCAATGCCGCGGCCGGATAGAACGTTCCCTGCAACGTTTTTTGCTCCAGGAAAAAAAAAAACCCCACAATGCGCCGCATCCAGCCGCTGCGGCGCATTTTTCAATGCATGCCTATGGACGCCGGATGCGGTGCGATGCGGAAAAAAGCGCATCTGGTCGCCGCATGCGTTTTTCCACTGCGCATGCTCAGTAGCGTGCCGCAACCGGAAAAAAACGGACGGGCCGCATGTAAAAACTTATGCAAAGGATGCGGTGTTTTCGCCGCATCCGTTGCATAGGTTTCACAGCTGGATTGAGCCCCATGTGTGATTGGATGTGGATTGAGCCCGGATGTGTGAAAGTAGCCTAAATTTTGTTGGATCCGGAAAAAAACGGATGAAACACAAGGCCATCCGGCACAATCCGGCGCTAATGAAATTCTATGGGGCAAAAAACGGATCCGGCGCCAACAGACGCCGTATCCGTTTTTTCATGTTTTTGCAGATTGTGCCTGATGGCAGAAAACTGATGTGTGAAAGCAGCCTAAATAGGCTCATAGACCTCTCTCAAGTTTCAGGGCCCAAGTGCAGTTGCCACCTCTGCACCATCTATAGACTTAATGCATAGTATATTGTTTGTATTGTATATAATAGGGGTGTAATATTTTTTCAGCTTTAAAACAGTATACCCATAGCCAGGAATGTAGAAGCAACATAGGGAAAAAGAACACGTATTATGTTATTTCTACTACCATATACTTTGTGTATTCACGTCGTAAACAGATTATTTCGGGGAATAAAAGCCGTATTTGATGCAGAGCGGTGCGCAGATATATTGTACAGTGTGTTTCATGTCACAAGCTGTAATAGACACATTCAGGCGACAATATCCTCGCTGGGCCGCAGTCTTGGCCCTGTGTGATGCTGGGATGCCCTTATCTGACAGCACTGGGGGATTTACACATATCACAGGCATCCTGGGCATTGTTGAGGCGTTATCTCCTGCTGCCCAGAGACACTGCTGAGAATCCGCTCCGCAGCAGAAGAGGGGGAGACGTGAGCTTAGCGCAATGTGATTCAGAGACATCCCATGAAATAGGTGTAGAAGCCAAGGTGATTTAGAAGGTTGTTGGTTAGTATGAGAATTGTTAGTCATACTCCATTTTATTATACAGCAGGAGCAGACATGCTCTTTTATATAAAATTTAGTGATTACACATAGCAATAAAGAAAAAAAGCTCACATCAAACCTTAACGCCATCTCATTTTATCTCCATTACCATAAATACACCTGGGCTCTTGTTCTGCACATCAGAAGGCTACTTTCACACATCAGTTTTTTTCCATTAGGTACAATCCGGAAAAAAACGGGTACCGCATCCGTTTTATCCCCATAGATTTGCATTGTTACCGGATTGTACCTGATGGCTTTGCGTTGTATCCGTTTTTTTTCCGGATGCGGCACAATTAGTTAAAGCGGCGGCCGGAGGCAACGTAGCTTGCAACGTTTTTTTGTCCAGCAAAAAAAACGCATGGCGCCGCATCCGGCTGCTGCGGCGCATTTTTCAATGCATGCCTATGGACGCCGGATGCGACGCGATGCGTAAAAAACCGCATCCGGCCGCCGCATGCGTTTTTTTCCACTGCGCATGCTCAGTAGCATGCCACAACCGGAAAAAAACGGACGGGCCGCATGTAAAAACTTATGCAAAGGATGCGGTGTTTTCGCCGCATCCGTTGCATAGGTTTCACAGCCGGATTGAGCCGCACTGCTCAAACCGGATGTGTGAAAGTAGCCTTATACGGCCTTCTCAGCTAATGAACATTCTAAAACAGGACAGAGACCCTGATTGCAGCCATCATTTACCTGATTTGGTGTACACTGTGCATAGGCTGAAAGCGGTCATACAGTGGCAGAGGTAAGAAGAGCCTGTGCTTATAAATCCAAAGAACTAAAGTGATCAAAATTAGAGAACACACAATAACCTAAAATGTTAAGGTCATTGTGTAGTCCTATGTGATTATATCCTAACATGAGTAGGCTAGCAGTATTTTAAGCTTATTTCATAAATTGAATTTTTTCAAAAGCACATAATAAAAATGTAAATGAAATAAATGAAAAAGAACACTGATCAAAATAAGATCACACTGAGACACCTGCAAGTTACTGGTGCTAATTTCCTTAATTATCTGATAAACCCTATGTAACTGGCAGACTAACTTTCCAGTTTGCACTGACTTTGTAAAAATGGTGTGCCGTTCCAAAGTGACTGAAACCCTCCGGCAACAGGTGGTCCAGATGATAGCCAAAGGGGTGACCCTATCAGCCATGGCAAGAGAAGTTGATCAGTCCAAGTCTGTGATTTAGAGAATATTGCATCTTTACAACATCAAACACTCTTTCAAGGCCCCCCAAGAAGGCTGGTCGCCATCGAAAGACAAATGCAAGAGAGGACAGGATAATGTGGAGAATCTCAATGGTTAATCATTTCAACACTGCAGCTGGAATTGCTCGGCATTTCAGCACTCAACAGGGTAAGGATCTGTCTCGTCATACAGTGTCACGACATTTAAGAGCATTTGTACTGAAAGCCCACTCTGCAGTGACCAAACCTCATTAATCAGAAAACAAAAAAAAAAAAAAAAAAGGCTAGACTCACCTTTGGTGAGGATCATGTTGTGTGGACAGAGGAGAAATGGTCCACAGATCATTTTAGTGATTAAAGCAAGTTTAAATTATTTGGGTCTAATGGGAAACATTATATTCGTAGACAAACTTGGGAAAGATTGAACCCAATGTGTGTTAAGAAGTCAGTGAGAGGTGGAGGAGGAAGTGTCATGGTTTGGGGAAGGTTTTCTGCAGCAGGAGTAGGACCTCTCATACAGCTACATGGCAGAGACAATGCAAGTGTGTATCAGAACCTTCTTCAACAACACGCGGTTCCTTATTAGTGTTCATCACTAAAATCGGCCAGCAATTTTCATGCAGGACAATGCCCCCTGTCACACAGCAAAATGGGTAAAGGAAGAGCCCGGACTGCTGCCCTGAAGGGGCTCAAGGGAGGGCTACATGACTAGGAGGGATGCCAGGCCATAGGGTTAATAAGGGGTTAATGGAGAAGTCAGTTTGGGCGCGAAATCTGGGGGTGGTGCTAAGGGGCAGCCAGGATCAGGGATCAGTGTGATTGGTCAGGGGGTGGTGCTATAGGGGGTCGTATATAGGGCAGGTCAGAGGGGGGGTGGGCCATTCCTACCTGGACAGTGACTGTAATTGTTGTGTCTGGATCCCGAAGATGGAGGACTTCATGGCACAGATGAAGAGGATGGCGGAGCAGCGTGGACAGCGGTGGATGGACGAACAGCTGCAGCGATGGACCGGCGACGGCGCGGAAGATGGGACCCCCCTGCCTCCGAAGCGGCAGCAAAGAACGCGGCCTCCGGAGCGCCTCAGCCCTGAGATGACGCCGAGGAGCCGGCAGCGGAGACGGAGCCCAAGTGGACGTGCGGCGGTGGATCCGGGAGCCGGGACGTCGCGAGGCCCCGGCCGGAAGTCGGGCCGCGGGCACCAAGGCAGCGGGGCGGTGAGCGACATGGCCGGCCTCCCCTCCTCTTCCGGTTCGCGGCGCACGGCGGTGACGCGCGCGTCGCGGCCGCGTGACCCGGCGCGGTCACCTGACCCGGCGCGGTCACCTGACCCGGCGCGGTCACGTGACCCGCTGCGCTCGCCTGGCCCGGCGTTCCCCTGTGATCCGGCGGGCTCACCTGACCCGGCGCGCTCACCTGACCTGCCGCGGTCGCGTGGGTCGGCGCGGTCACGTGGGTCGGCGCGGTCACGTGGGGCGGCGCGGTCACGTGGGGCGGCGCGGTCACCTGACCTGGCGCGGTCACCTGACCTGGCGCGGTCACGTGACCCCTCGTACTCACCCGGCCCGGCGCGTCCCCGCGATCCGGCAGGCTTGCCTGACCCGGCGTGGTCACCTGACCCGCCGCGGTCGCGTGGGCCGGCGCGGTCGCGTGGGTCGGCGGGGTCGCGTGGGCCGGCGGGGTCGCATGTGCCAGTGGGGTCACGGGGGCCAGGTGGGTTGCGTGGGCCAGTGGGATCGCAGGGCACGGATGAGGCCGCAGTGGCAGCGGCAGCACAGGCCAGGAACCGAGCGGGGCCTATGCAGGAGCATAGGGTCCCAGTGCCGGCGGGGGATTCCGTACGGAGACGGCCCGGATCAGCGGGGCCCGGCCTTTGGTCACAGAGGATGGACAGCGACGGGACGGCGTCGGGGTCAGCTGGAGCGCGCGGGGATGCCGGACGGCATGCCCCAGGCGGAGATTACATGGAGGCGCCAGCGTCTGGATCGTCGCGGACGGCGCGGAGGATGGGTGGTGCTGCGGGCGGACGGGGCCTAAGGTCGAGTCTGCCGGACGGCGGGCTCCCTGGGCCTGGGTCCAGTGAGGAGGATGAGGCCATCTTGGAGGAGGACGTCGCGGAGGACGACACCAGGGACCATATCGTGGATGTCGGCGAAACGGCTGGAGTGCGACGCGGAGGACATGTGACGGCTGTTTCGGGATCTTCTCGGAGTCAGCCTGGTAAGACCACGGTTTTTCCTATTTCTCGTACACCTGGTTTGGCTATGGATGGTGTGTCTGGTGATATGGATGGCGTGCAGGGCGTGAATGTGGTTGGTGGTACGGGTGGTTTGCTTGGTGGCCCGAGTGGTGGGCAGGTCATGAATGCGGTGACGGGTGACGGCAGTGTGGCATCCGAGTTGTTGAGGTTGGTCAGGGGTTTGTTTGCCCCTGTGGGGGGCCCTAGCATGGTGTGGCAGGGTGCGACGGGGCAGGATGTTGTGACTCCTGCGGCTGGAGGGGTTGCCAGTGGCAATGTGGTTGGTGAGCCGGTGGTGGCGGCTCCCGCGGCCGCAGCTGCGGCTCCCGCTGCCGCAGCTGCGGCTGCAGTGGATATTGTTCGATTAGATGACAAGGCGAGAGGGGAAGTGTATGTCTGCTTTGATGGGCCGTTGGGGGCGCATCTGAAGCAGGAGACCAGGGAAAAAATATGGAAGGATGAATATGTTGAAATATTCTCATTGCTTCCGTTGGAAAAGTTTAATCTGGATCGGGTTAAACCGGATGAGAGCAAAAAGGACGAGGAAGAACGGCGGCGTTATCGCCTTATTCCTCGCACTTTTCAGAACTGGTTGCAGGCCTTTGTGATACTGGCCAGTGTGGTGGGGGAAAAGGCTCCGGATAACTGTTCGGCGCTTTTTTGCTATCTGGATTCTATTTGTGAAGCGTATAGGACCTACGGGGGGACTGCTTGGCTACGGTATGACGAGCAGTTTCGCCAGAGGAAAGCGGTCAGACCCAGTTTACGGTGGGACCACAAAGAAATCAGTCTATGGATGCGGCTGATGGCTGCGCCGAAGTCGGCATCGCAGTCCTTTCCAGGGGGTACCGGCGGGGGATCATTTGGCACCTCGCCGGGGCCCAAAAAGGGCGTTTGCTGGCAGTTCAATGAAAAGGAATGCCGATTTGGTTTCTCCTGCCGATTCAAGCACGAGTGTTCGGGCTGTGGTGGCGCCCACAGTCATCTCAAGTGCTTCCGGAAGGGAAAAGGGAAGGCCGCAGAGTCTTCGTCAAAAAGGGAGGACCCCGGTGAGGGTAGATCGGATGGCGCCATTTCTAAGTAGATTCCCGGATTGGGTGTCGGCGGAATTGTTGAGTGAAGGTTTTAGTTTTGGTTTCAAGATACCGTCAGTTGTTAAGACGGGAGAGATTCGTTTGAAAAATTTACAGTCGACTCGCCTACATGGTGAGATTGTTGCAGATAACTTACAGAAGGAGGTGGAACTAGGACGGATGGCGGGGCCTTTTGATGCCCCTCCATTGCCGGACTTGGTTGTGTCCCCGTTGGGGTTGGTCCCGAAAAAGGAACCTAACAAGTTTCGGCTCATCCACCATTTGTCCTATCCTACTGGCAGGTCGGTGAACGACGGTATTGATCCTCAGCTGGTTTCAGTATCGTATGTTCGTTTTGATAAGGCGGTGGAATGGTTAAGGAAGTTGGGTTGTGGTTCGCTTTTGGCGAAAACGGATATAGAAGCGGCCTTCCGCCTGTTGCCGGTGCACCCGGACAGTTTTCACCTGTTGGGGTGTTGGTGGGAGGACAAGTTTTATGTAGATTGTTGTTTGCCTATGGGCTGTTCAATTTCATGTTCCTATTTTGAGAAGTTTAGTTGTTTTTTGGAATGGATAATTAAGGAGGAGGCGGGTCTAGATTCAGTGTTACATTACTTGGACGACTTTTTGTGCATGGGACCTGCTGGATCCTCGCAGTGTTCCCTTTTGCTTCGGACAGTGGAGCAGGTTGCTCGCCGCTTTGGCGTTCCGTTGGCGCCTGAAAAAACGGAGGGTCCGGTTACTGTTTTGAAATTCCTGGGTATCGAGCTAGATACAGTTGCCATGGAGTGCCGCTTGCCGGAGGACAAGCTGGCGGATTTGAGGCGTTGCGTTCAAGGGGCCATTGAGGCCAAGAAGATTCGTTTACGGGATTTGCAGTCCCTGTTGGGAAAGTTGAATTTTGCGTGTAGGATTTTGCCGATGGGAAGAGTTTTTTCCCGTCGCTTGGCTCAAGCCACTACCGGTGTGTTGCACCCTTTGCATTTTGTGCGTTTGAAGGTGGAGCACAAGGCGGACCTGAGAGTGTGGTCCCGTTTTTTGCAGCTGTATAATGGACGGTCATTGTGGCTTCGTGAGGTGGTGTCAAATGAGGAGTTGGTCCTTTATACGGACGCGGCGGGATCCAGTGGTTTTGGCGCATATTTTGGGGGGAGATGGTGTGTCGGCAGGTGGCCTGATTCGTGGCGGGTTTCCGGTCTGACTAGGAATTTGGCCCTGTTGGAACTTTTTCCTATTGTCGTGGCCATAGAGGTTTGGGGACAGGATTTGAAAGACAGGAAGGTGCGTTTCATGTGTGACAACCTGGGGGTCGTTCAGTGTGTTAACAAGTTGACAGCTGATTCCCCCCCGGTGGTGGATCTCTTGCGTCATTTGGTGTTGAAATGTCTGGAGTTGAACTTGTGGGTCTGCGCTGTACATGTGTCGGGGGTGCTGAATTCCGTGGCTGATGCTTTATCTCGCTTCCAGTGGGACCGCTTTCGAATGCTGGCGCCGGACGCGGAGCAGCAGGAGACCGTGTGGCCCGTCTGGTTGTGGGACCTGGTTTGCAGCCGGCCTGGGAATTGATCAGACATTCTGTGGCACCCAGTACGTGGCGCAGCTATAATGCAGCGTGGGACCGTTGGCTCGAGTTGGTTGATGAGGTGGGAGGTGATGTACCTGAAGGTGACAGAGTTTATTTAGTTTTGTTCATGATGGGCAGGGCTAAGGAAGAAGGCCTTTCGTGGTCGGCGGTTGCGGGTAGGTTGGCGGGCATTGCTTTCTTTTTCAGGTTACTGGGCTGGAAGGATGTCACTAAGGATTTCTGGGTGCGCCAGGCGCTGAAGGGTTACCGTAGGGCGGGGGCGCACCGAGACCTTCGGCGCCCGGTATCTTTTGAGCTGCTGGGCAAGCTGTTGTCGGTTTTGCCTCGGGTGTGTTGTTCGGAGTATGAATGCCAGTTGTTTGGGACCGCTTTTGTTTTGGCCTTCTTTGGGGCGTTCAGAATTAGTGAATTGGTGAGCAGGAACACGAGGAGTCACGGAGGTTTGTTGTTGGAGGACGTGGAATGCGGTATGGATGTGGTACGGTGTTGCTTGAGACGGTCAAAGACGGACCAGCTGGGTAGAGGTCGGATGGTGGAACTGTGGGGTGTACCTGGTTTAGCGGAATGCCCTGTTAGATGGCTGTCGGCGTTTTTAGAAGTGAGGGGAACTCGCCCGGGGTCCCTTTTGTCCCACCAGGACGGGTCAGCCTTGTCCAGTTACCAATTTGTCTGTATCTTTCGGAGGTGCCTGCAGTGTTGCGGTCTCAACGAGGCTGAGTTCGCGTCACATTCCTTTCGGATTGGGGCTGCGACTCAGGCGGCTCGTTGGGGTCTGGGCGCGCAGGCTCTCCGTAAGATTGGACGATGGGACTCGGCCAGGTTTAGATCTTACGTCCGGCCGAACTTGTTGTGAGATATTGGTGGGGGGGGGGGGGGGGGGGGTCGGGGGCGGTATTTGTTTGGTATTCATTACCCCCTTTTCTTCCACGTGCCCCCCACCGTGTTGTCACCTTTTGTTTTGTAGGTTTACCATTATTGATGTGGGTGCTCGGCCACTCATACGTGTATTGGGGGGCGTTTCGTGCGGGAATACGACCGGACGGCCGTCAGTTGGGGGTCCCCAGGGAAAAGGCGACAGTGCGATGGATCGGCGTCAGGGGTATTCTGTGGAGTGAGGTGTTGCCTACCTGGCGCCACCATTCACAGTTGGATAGAGCACCGGACGTGGTAGTACTACACGCGGGTAGGAATGACCTGGGTCTCCGGGCTTCCAGGGACCTGATACAAGATATAAAGTGTGACTGCCTGCGGCTCCTGTCCTCCCACCCGGGTCTAGTAATTGTCTGGTCTGATATGGTTGCACGGCTGGCATGGCGGCACGCCAGGTCGGTGGAGGCAGTTAACAGGGCACGAAGCAAAGTGAATCGGGAGATTGGGCGTTTTATTTCCCGGGTCGGGGGTGTCTCTGTTCGGCACCCGGAGTTGGAAGCAGCGTCCGCCGACTTGTTGCGCCGGGACGGGGTCCATTTAAATTCGGTGGGAAATGATATTTGGGCCTTAGGGCTGATGGAGGGGGTCGAGAAGGCTTTGTTGGTGTGGGAGGACTCGCGCGCACAAGGGGTCATGCGCACTCGCGGTGGCGGAAAGGAGGGGGGTGTCTGAAGGTGGGGGTTTGCACAGAGGAGAGGACGGAACCCAGTGCCGGAGCGGGTTACCTCTAGCGGTACAATTGTTTGGTAAATGGGTCCTTGCTGGGTTGAGTCTCAGCGGGACATAGTGTGGGCAACATCTGGCTTGGGCTCTCGAGTCGGTGTGTTGTGGCTGAGGGTCAGGAGGTGGGCTGATGTTGCAAGGAACATTTTGGTTAACCTTCAGGTACCCCCCCCCTCCTTTTTCGGGGGTTCTTCAATGAAGAATTGCATTGTTACATGGCTTATGTTTCTGTTACTAATAAATGGGGCTGCTGTGGCCTTTATATCCAACGTCACGCAGTGTTTGTGTTTATTTTAGATAAGAACCCTGGGGGGTAGGGGGCTGTTGGGTGAAGGTCAAACATTCCGGAGTCAAGCAGTTCCTGCAAACAGAAAACATTGAAACAATGAAATAGCCAGCCCAGAGTCCTGATCTAAACCCAATAGGAAAGATTTGGAAAATCCTTGGTGATAAAGTTATTGAAGAAACCCACAATAGTCAAAGTACTGTGGAAGAGACTGGAAGAAGAGTGGACCAAAATCCCACCAGAGCAGTGCGAGAGACTAGTGATGTCCTGTGGCTGCAGATGTGCTGAAGTCATTCAAAGCAAAGGCCTGTACACTTCCTACTGATTGGTGACTGTTGTTACCTTCAGAAAATGTACTTATAGTCTTTCTCTGTGCTACAGTCATTGTTGTTCTCTAATTATGATCATCACGTTTTGGGCACAATAAAAGTATTCTGTTGGTAAACTTTGGATCTTTTGTAAAACACTGTTCTAGTAGCATGGTGTATCCCTTACAAAAAAACTTTCAAAAGATGATCAATGTAGATTACATTATTTCTGAAAAAAGCAAGTGATCATACATTGTTCTCCAATATTGATCTCCAGTGTATATGGCAGGAACGCATCAATGAGGGAATTAGTAGTGCTTAGGCAGATAAACTGGGTTATATGAAAATTACATACAACAAAAAGACCAGTGAGTAATTTATGTTGCAGGCATCCAGACTCATCTAATAACTAGTAATGGGGGAGCACTAAAATGCTTGTATGCTCACTACTCGATTGGAGCTTCTCAGACACTCTGACGAGGTCAACGCAAGTAACGAGCATTATGGAAAGTCAATGATTGTGCGCAGGGAGCTGAACACAGCCAGCCATAAACAGTGTGGGCAAAAAAAAATGCTCTATCTCCAATAACATTGTTTTATCCATCAGGAAAGTCATTTAGAGATTGCGACTGGCTCTCACTGGGGTGACTGCTTCCATTATACAGTAAAGCAAGCCTGTGCTTTGCGCTTGTTTCACAGACAACCAATGCAAGCACCCGCGATACTCAGCCAAGCTCCGCAATGTCCGATTGAGTACAAAGCACGTATGCCCATCACTAATAACCTCTATCTCTAAAATTCCTTTCTTGTGCCAGACATTCTTAAGGCCGCTTTACACGCTGCGATATCGGTACCGATATTGCTAGCGTGGGTACCCGCCCCCATCTGTTGTGTGAGATGGGCATATCGCTGCCCATACCACACAACATCGCTGAGACCCGTCACACTACTTACCTGTCCGGCAACGTCGCTGTGACCGGCGAACCGCCGCCTTTCTAAGGGGGCGGTTCGTTCAGCATCACAGCGACGTCACAGCTGCGTCACTGAACCGCCGCCCAATAGAAGCAGAGGGGCGGAGATGAGCGGGACGTAACATCCCGCCCACCTCCTTCCTTCCGCATAGCGGCCGGGAGGCAGGTAAGGAGAGGTTCCTCGTTCCTGTGGTGTCACACGGAGTGATGCGTGCTGCCGCAGGAACGAGGAACAACCTAGTTACTGCTGCAGTAATGATTTTTGAGAATGGACCCCCATGTCACCGATGAGCGATTTTGCACGTTTTTGCAACGATGCAAAATCGCTCATAGGAGTCACACGCAACGGCATCGCTAATGCGGCCGGATGTGCGTCACCAATTCCGTGACCCCAACGAGTTCGCATTAGCGATGTCGTAGCGTGTAAAGCCCCCTTTAGTCTTCACCCATGGATAGTTACACCTTCAAACAAACCATTAAAATGTAACTCTTGCACCAAACTACTAACCTAACGCACGGGACCCCAACCTGTGGCTCGGCATTTGTGGCATGTGCTTGTCTGCCAGTTTGCTGCATTTGCTATGAAGAGATGGTGACTTATGACTAGCCCAACACAGAAGAGCAGATCTGGATACTTATATACAGGCCTTGGGGCTTGAGATATACACCAAGTATAGTAATCTGGACATAGGATGATACTGCCAGTTGGAGGAGGTGCTTGAAGCTGGACGTTAAAGTGTGGTGCCAGTAAATGATGGAAGAATACAGAATCAGTGTAAGTGGGCTCCTACCTGTGAATATAATGCCTCTGTGTGTCATATGTTGGAAAACTTTGGCTGTCATTATACCGGTATTGACGGCTCAGAGTCACTATTCCAAGTGGAGAATTGTAGATGTAGGTCCCAACCCTCTCAGAGCAAAATGTGTCTCTCCAGGTAAGAAAGGTTGGGCACCATTTACCTAACCTACAACCCCTGGCAAAAATTATGGAATCACCTGGCTCTGAGGATGTTCATTCAGTTGTTTACTTGTGTTTAAAAAAAAGCAGATCACAGACATGGCACAAAACTAAAGTAATTTCAAATGGCAACCTTCTGGCTTTAAGAAACTCTAAAAAAAAAAAAAAAAAAAAAACATGAAAACAATGTGCTAGAGAGTAACGGTTACTTTTCAAAACCAAACAGGGGGAAAAAATATGGAATCACTCCATTATGAGGAAAAAATTATGGAATCATGAAAAAAAAAAAACCACTCCAATACATCTCTAGTATTTTGTTGCACCACCTCTGGCTTTTATAACAGCTTGCATTCTCTGAGGCATAGACTTAATGAGTGACAAACAGTACTCTTCATCAGTCTGGCTCCAACTTTCTCGGACTGCTGTTGCCAGATGAGCTTTGCAGGTTGGAGCCTTGTCATGGACCATTTTCTTCAACTTCCACCAAAAATTTTCAATTGGTTGAGATCCGGACTATTTGCATGCCATGACATTGACCTTAGGTGTTTTCTTTCAAGGAATGATTTCACAGTTTTTACTCTACAGCATGATGCATTATCATCTTGATAAATGATTTCATCATATCCAAATATACTTTCAATTGGTGGGATAAGAAAATGTCCAAAATTTCAATGTAAAATGACAGCCATCTCCCCAGTGCCTTTACCTGACATGCAGCCCCATATCAATGACAGTGGAAATTTACATGTTCTCTTCAGGCAGTCATCTTTTATGGTTTAGCTTTTCTGTATGTAAATCCCATTTCCTTTCGGCGGTTTCTTACAGTTCAGTCACAGACATTGACTCCAGTTTCCTCCCATTCGTTCCTCATTTGTTTTGTGGTGCATTTCCTGTTTTGGAGACATATTGCTTTAAGTTTCCTGTCATGACGCTTTGATGTGTTCCTTGGTCTACCAGTAGGTTTGCCTTTCACAACCTTCCCATGTTGTTTGCATTTGGTCCAGATTTTAGACACCGCTGACTGTGAACAACCAACATCTTTTGCAACATCGCGTGATGATTTACCCTCTTAAGAGTTTGATAATCTTCTCCTTTGTTTCAATTGACATCTCTTGTGTTGGAGCCATGATTCAGGTCCGTCCACTTGGTGCAACAAGTCTCCAAGGTGTGATCACTCCTTTTTAGATGCAGAATAACGAGCAGATCTTATTTGATGCAGGTGTTAGTTTTGGGAATGAAAATTTAAAGGGTTATTCCATAATTTTTTCCTCATAATTGAGTGATTTCATAATTATTCCCCCTGTTTGGTCTTGAAAATTAACAGTTACTGGCTAGCACATTATGTTTTCATGATTTTTTTTTTAGTATTTCTTAAAGCCAGAAAGTTGACATTTGAAATGACTTTAGTTTTGTGCCATGTCTGTGATCTGCTTTTTTTTTTTAAAAAAAACAAAAATAAAACACTTGAATAAACATCCTCACAGCCAGGTGATTCCATAATTTTTGCCAGAGGTTGTATATGTTCCAGTGGTATCACTACAAGTGGGGATTCACCAACCTCTTATAAATTGTAAGCTCATATGCACAACGATCACTTTTTATTTTTTTAAATCAGTGCAAGCTATGGGGCCTGAGTACTGGAGAGTGCCCAATCGCCCTACTGCCAAATAATAAGACAGTAGAGCTATAAACTACTTGAGTTATTTTCCTTGACATACTTTTTATCGCTACTTACAAAAACCACTACTGGTATGCTTTTGGACTCAACCTTTTTTAATTACTTCCATGCTGCATTTGACACTCTTACTAGGATGGTTTAATAACCTCAACTTTGAAGAGAAGCCCCCTTTAACACATGGAAAAATTCATAGAAAGCCAAAAAAGGGAGGCAGGGTTTAGACAAGCCTTTAAAAAAAATAAAATAAATTATATATATATATATATATATATATATATATATATATATATATATATATATTATATAATATATATTAGTGTATATTTATTCATTCCATTTTGTGTTCTGCTTTTAACTACCAAAGGAAAAAAAAAAAGGCCTGATGAAGGTCTTTAACCTAATTTTTGCAATGGATCCATTAAAGACCAGATGTCATATGAATTGTCAGCATTTAATTAAATTTAAAAAAAAATACATTTTTTTTCTTAAATGGATATACTGTATAGGCTATAAAAATGCTCATCTGAATTAATTTAAACACTTATTAGGCTATTCAATATTCATTTTGCTCACTAACAGAAAATACACGTGTTTGGATGAAATAAAGGACTTGTGAGAGGAAATGGGGAGAGGGGGGGATAATATGGTAAGCATGACATATTCCGAAAGGAGCAGAGGCACTATTAGGTTACCAAAGCTGCTATCCACATAGTGTGTATGCAGCACAAATAAATTCAGAATATTCAGCGAGCTCCAGATTCATAGAGATAATTATCAGATCTCCCTATAATTTACTCCTTGCACAATCCTACAATAGTATCCGCCTTTACTCCCTGCCTGTTTACACGCTCTCCCCACCCCCCACTCTCGCTCTGCACCACTTTCTTTACAGATTTCAAAGCTGCAATTTTCTTCATAATGGAACAATTTTCTATACTTATGCACAATCAGAGTGAGGGGGAGAGGGGGGGAGGCTGCCATTATCACAGGCTACGAGAGCACAAAACGGAGGTGGGGGACATACAGACAGGTGAACTGAAACCCCTCAAAACCGGAGACTGTATCCCCAGCAACACTAATACCGAGTGCTGTCTGATTACAGAATATGAAAGAAATGTCATTTAATTAAATCATTTCATGCTGGAATATGTGGGTGTTAATCCCAACAGAGTCCTAGGATAACCTCTTGTGGGACAACATTCATTCTCGCTCTTTTTTAGGCCTATGCATTTATTAGGATTGTTATACATTTATTACTTGAAGACCATTCTTCATTTCCTACAAAGTTTTCGGCAAGTTTTTGACACTGCTTATTTTTTCTGCACTAAAAAAGCAGAATCTCAAAATTCCCACAAAGTGGATGAGATTTATAGAAATTTCATGGCCATTGGTGTTTTTTTTTTTTTTCTTTTTTTCAATCACGTGCTTCAATTTTTCGTGGGCACACCAAGTTTTAGGTGTGGATTTTCCCCATAGTATTGTATTTTAGCTGCAGATTTTCACGACTAATCACATATCAAAGTTTTGTCAAAACCAAATAAAAAAGTATAAAAAAAAATAAATAAAAGCAGCAAAAGTTAAAACATGAAATGTGAAAAACAGCCATAACCGGTATCGTCACAAATGAGCAAAAAGCATGTAAAAAATGCAACAACAAAAAAAATAAAATCTAAGTAACCTAAAGAAGGTACAGAGATGCAGCAGAAAAACTGCGATACCAAAAACTCAAACTCATAATGGGAATGTAGCTTTAAGGCTATGTGCACACGCTGCGGATTTACGAGCGGAATTGCCGCAGATTTCGCTGCAGAAAATGTTTAGAACATTTCTACAGTCCTTCTCCAGCAAAATATATGGGGATGAAAAAATGCTGTGCGCACACTGCGTTTTTTGTCCCTGCGGATTTACCCGTGTCATTTCCGCTGCGGAATTAATGAGTATGTCACTTCTTTTCTGCAGGTCCCTGCGGTTTTGCGATTAATTATTGGTAAAAAACCGTGGGAACCAACCTGCGGCAAAACCGCAGAAATTCCACACCAAAACGCGGCAAAACCGCATGCAGATTTCGTTGCGGTTTTGGTGCGGTTTTTTACTGCAGGTGCGGGATTCTTTCACAGGATCCAGTTTTTCCTTAAGAAAAAGTTATTTTCTAGTGCGCACATAGCCTAAAATGGTAAATTGTTTGTAAAATTTATGAGCACATTTTAATATTTGTATGTATGCCCTACCACGACTATGTCAAGTTACGACACCACATGGCTGATGCGACAAGTGCCAAAAGTCGCAGGTCACATTCTACTTCAGTGAAGGTCAAGTAGGACTTATTTCAGCTGCTTCAGAGAATTTATTTTAAATCTGCCATGAGTCCAGAGATATGGATTTTTTTTTTGTTTTCCAGTGCTTCTATTTATGGTCTTCACCAAAAGGTTTGTAGCACACAGTAATAATGCAGCAAAACCTAAAGACAAGCCCCCTGAGAATCCTATAAGCCATGGCCCCCTTGGTATAGATCAGAAAAACTAGCACTAAATTTAAAAAAAAACAAAAAACACAAACCACAATATAAACTAGATATCAGGTGAAAAAAAACCCTCAAAATGAGAACAGAAAGTGGCCATTTTGAACTGGCCCTTGGTCGTCTTTAATTTTAATGTCAAAAGCGTATCCATTCTTATCCCAAGTCGCACCACACTGAAACTCTCCAAAGGGAAGGAGAGAAGAAAAAAAGTCCATTAAGAACCCCATTTCTTAATTAAAATTCTAGGTTACATCTACCTATCCTTGCCTGCCAAAGCTGAAGTATTTCCATACTGATCCCAGCTTTTTTTAACATTCCGTATTCGAGATATTTTAAAAGGACTCTAATCAACCACATTCCTATGGTGAATTCATATCAGACCATCTATTTTGTTTGCAAAACAATAGTTCTTAACATTATTAATGTCCCAAAAATAGCCACATCATCGTTCCTAAAAACTTACTCCCTTTTTGCTATCAGGAACACAGATTTTCCTATTAGGTGTTTGACTTAAAAAAAAAAAAAAAAAAAAACAGTTTGAGCTCTTCAGAAATCTGACAGTATTTTGTGGCACCGTCAGTACATATGACTGCACACTTTTTTTTAATTGCATTACGTGTATGTAGGCAGCCAAAATCAGTGTAGCCCTAACTCAGTCATAAATGGTATCTAGTTTTGAGTAGGCTCTACCATGCTCGGAACGACTAGTGATGAGTGGGCACTACCATGATCGGAACGATTAGTAATGAGTGGGCACTACCATGATCGGAACGATTAGTAATGAGTGGGCACTACCATGATCGGAACGATTAGTAATGAGTGGGCACTACCATGATCGGAACGATTAGTAATGAGTGGGCACTACCATGCTCAGGTGCTCAGCACTCATAACGACTAGTGATAAGCGAGCACTATCATGCTTGGTACTCATAATGAACAGTTGAACGCTTGGATGGGTGTCACTTGAATATCGAGTATAAATGGAAGTTAATGGGGAACGCAAACATTTTTCCAGGGATTCTTCCAGAAAAATGCTCGAGTTTCCCATTGAGTTCCATTATACTCGGTACTCAAGTCGTGCTCATCCAAGCATCCAGCTGCTTAATACGAGTACCGAGCACCCGAGCATGGTAGTGCTTGCTTATCACTATCACTATTCATTACAAGTACCAAGCACCCGATCATGGTAGTGACTGCTCGTCATTAGTAGTTAATAGGGCCGAGCACCCAAGCATGGTAGTGCTCACTCACCAATATTCATTTTGAGTACCGAGCACCTAAGCACGGTAGCGCGCGCTCATCACTATTCATTACGAACACCCGATCATGGTAATGACTGCTCGTCATTAGTCGTTAAGAGGGCAGAGCACCCAAGCATGGTAGTGCTCACTCACCGCTATTCATTATGAGTACCGAGCACCCAAGCATGGTAATGCCCGCTCATCACTAGTGATGTCCATAATGTGGGCATTCATTGACGCTGCCATCATGTATAGTACAGGGTTATTATGTAACCGAAGAGAAAAAAAAGCAGACTGGGTCTTGGTGTACAATATTCCTTTCAGGCACATTACTACGTGCACAGACTTCTGTGTTGAACCAGTCCTTTTCTTGACGTTCAGCCCCAAATAAGGAAGAATGCCCCCAGACCTCATATCTCCAGACCCCCAGTCATTATGATAAATCTCTGCTTCTCGTGAAAGGCTAAGCTATTTTTAGGGAGGGTGCAGTTATTTCGGATAGGTTCAGCCGTGGACCAATCTGGGTTGCCTGGCAACTGCGAGGCCTGCACTTTGCTGATAACGTAGGCATCATTTCCATGGCTGAATGGCTTGGAAGCAGAGACGCTAATCAAGGCACTGAGCACGACAGATAATTTCAGCAACATTTCAAAAAAACCCTCTGGTCATAACGCACGATGGAGTTCGGAGGGAGGGAGTATGACGCCAAGTGACAAGTGCTGCTGACATTACAGGGGACAAAATGTCCGACATCAGCAGTCATTCAAAATGGATGGCAGCAAGTGAGCAACGGAGTACAACATGCTGCGCGTAAACGGGAAAAATATTCTGCAATGTCTTAGAGGAGAATAAAGTGTGAGCTGTGTACGGGCAGCGATAGGTATTATTGAGGAACCTTGTCTGCTCATATACAGGATTGCTGCCGTACAATACAAGAAACTGCATTATCACTGTGGTACGTCACCAAAAACCCAATAATGGAAATGAGATAGTTGAACAGGACAGTTTAAGGTAGAAATCATGTACTTTGAAAGCACAAACAACTAGTATAAAAGGGGTTAATGCCTGCCTGCGGTGACCCCCATCACCCCTCCCCATCATCTCTAATACACCCCATTACAGGCTTTTGTTCCCCAGCAGTTCGGGCTCGCGCTGATTTCATAATTACAGTCATTTTGCAGTCGCATACAGCTGCCTGTCCTAATGAACGAGAACCGGTCTCTCACCAAGGATGGCATATTCATAGGGATGCGCACAATAAGAAGAAAAATCCGGTAAGACAACACAAGAAACATACATTTCATAAAGATAAATAAAAGAGGCCTTTTTTTAATAAAATGTTCATTATTTTCATATTTTAATTACTGGATATTAAATACAGATGTAACAAAAATTTGATGTAAAAAATAATAATAGAGACTAGCTCTATATCTACATATAGAACGAACAGACATCATGGAGCAATACACGAGGAGACAGAAGATATAAAAACAACATACAAAATACAAAAGGGAGCAAGGCGCCCTCCTGTGGAGAAGAAGTGGAACTTCACTCCATTAATCCAAATTAACCATTCACATTTTAGTTACCGTGGAATACTTCCACGTAAATGTTTGACACGTAGCAATGATAAAAGGTATCCATTATTTTTGATATTCACGATATAGATGCATTGGTCCCATGATCACATGAAGGGTCGTGCGTTCCTATGAATACCAGCAAGTGGCAGAGAATCTTATATACACAGCCGTCTATGTAGAACCCAGCTAGATCTGACTCCATGTCTTTAAGTGGTGGGCTCCATATCCCTAGGGCTCGGCAGTGCCAGTTACCATTTACAAAGTAGTAACCGGCCCCTATAAGTGGGGTGTTGAAGGAGGGCTTGGCTTAATCACCCATTCTCCATTTGGATTGGCATTGTACAAGTCCAATAAATAGGTATCAGGATCCAAGCAGTGTTCACCTAAGTAGAAAGACATTCGATAAGTTACCTCCAAATGTAAAATGCCTAAAGTGGACAATAAACCTTAAGATATAGTTGGCTCATCCTGCAGATATTGGGGCAATCTGCTGACAATCTAGTGCCGTGCAACATCTCTGGCAGTATTCTATCACGGAAAACAATAATACAATAGGTTGGATATTACACGTTTAGATTTCAGCTATTTATTTCCCCATATTCAAAAAAAACCCCAAAAAACTGCATTTGACCAAGATAAATAGTGATGTTTATGGGCAGGATCTGACACCATTCAACAGATCTTATGTTTCTGCTCGGCTTAAAGTGGAACTATCCCGTCTAGGAAAAACACACAAAGGGACAAAAGGTGACATTACAAGATTTTTCTCCAATACATATCATTAACAAATCAGATGATTTCCCCCAGTATTACGGGGACGCAGATTTTACTTTCATTTTACCAGGGCGAGTGCAAAATCTAGCGAGAGTCTCTTTTTTTGGGAGATACCAACTGTGACAGGGGAGCAGAGTTTATGCAGCATCTAAATGGTAAATGGAGCATTGTGGTCAGATTTTACAGAATTTGTCCTGTTTTGACATTTTGGATAGTCAATGCTTTATAGAATTTATTAGGAAAATTGATTCACCAATTATTCTGGTAAAGAAGCAAAATATAAATACAGTATGATAAATTAGTTCACCAATGCATCCAATGTACTAACAGGCTACAAAACACAGTAATTTTTTTCTTGGCTTCACCCCCAGGAGTCTGTAATTTACTTCATACAGAATATTGTTACATAACATCGATTTAAAGGGGTTGTCCAGTTAAAATGCATAAGTCTGCAATCACTGTGTGGCTACAGACTTCTGAATCCTCATATCTCTTGCATTGTGTGTTATGAGGATTCACTGGTTTCAGAGCCGGTAACGGTGGTAACGTAGCAGCGATATGTATGTTCCCGTCCACATTTCGACTAGAGAGCCGCAGCCTCGCTCAATGCAAGTCTATTAAGTCAGAATGTGGCAAGGAGTATTCACATCACATACTGGCGGCTACGGTACCACAGTACCCAGATCTGAAACCGGCAAATCCTCAACGCACAGTGCGCATGATGTGAGGATTCACAAGTCTGCAGCCAATTTCAATGACTGCAGACTTATGGATTTAGAATGGACAACCCCTTTTTATTAGATGTGTCTGGGTATTATACAGTGGCTGCTGATTGAATAATCTGCAAAAGAAGGGCATGGTTGCTTCTAAAGGGTTAATCTACTAGAAGAGGAAATCACTTCTTAGGGTACCGTCTCACTAAACGCCGTACCAGCGATTCCGACCACAATATGACCTGGTCAGGATCGCTGGTGCGTCGCTACATGGTTGCTAGTGAGCTGTCAATCAGGCAGATCTCACCAGCGACCAGTGACCAGCGACTCGTGGAAACGATGCTGTGCTTGGTAACCAAAAGGTAAATATCGGGTAACTAAGCAAAATGCTTTGCTTGGTTACCTGATATTTACCCTGGTTACCAGCGCACACCGCTTAGCGCTGGCTCCCTGCACTCGTAGCCAGGGCACACATCGGGTTACTAAGCAAAGCGCTTCGCTTAGTTACCCGATGTGTACTCTGGCTACGTGTGCAGGGAGCCAGTACTGGCAGCCTGAGAGCGGCGTACGCTAGTAACAAAAGGTAAATATCAGGCAAGCACAGCGCTTCGCTTAGTTACCCAATGTGTACCTTGGTTACCAGCGTCCGCAGCTGTCAGAAGCCGGCTCCCTGTACATTCAGATCGTTGCTCTCTTGCTTTCAAACACAGCGATGTGTGCTTCACAGCGGGAGAGGAACGAGCAAAAAATGAACCAGAGCACTGTGTAACGACCGGCGACCTCACAGCAGGGGCCAGGTCGCTGCTTAGTGTTACACACAGCGAGATCGCTGATGAGGTCACTGGTACGTCACAAAACCTGTGACTCAGCAGCGATATCGCTATGTGAGAAGTACCCCTTAAAGAAATGTTTATTTACTATAAAGGACATTATCTGCTGTGAATGGTTTTCAAGCTGCTACCTGAGTAGCTCTGACAGGTTTTTCCTTTGTAGCTCTCTCTTCTATCCTCATTCTCCTCCTGCTGCTCCATAATACACAGGATTCCATCTTACATTGCTTTACCCATCATTGTATCCAGTAGCCCAGCACCCCAGATCTCACCTGTGATTACACACAGTCTCATGGCCAATCCCTGGGCTTGTGCTATCTACATTGGCATCATCTCTGAGCCCAGTAATTGGCTACGGTGGTCATATGTACCGGAGCAGCAGTGGAGAGGTGTGGCAGGGCGAGTAACAAGTGAGTTTACTTCGCTTTTGGAACCGCATATGCAATTTTGTGAAAGTTTTTGATATAGTTTTTTCAGCCACATCTCTTCTGCTTTGTATCATCTCATGCGCATTTCCATTTCCAGCCAAAATCAGGCATAAGATGGAAAATACTTACCAATATTTCCTCCAACTTCATAAAGTTCCAGGTTGGAAAGTCCAAAGGAACCATTACTGAAAGGTGAGAACAGAAGACCAGTTAATTCAGCAGGTAGAGACCAAATAATAGTGAAATAACATGAGCAATAGGAACTAGTGAGGAAAATTACTTACAGCCAGATACAAAGAAATAAAAAACGCGTGATGTAGCAATTTGCTGTTCCACTTAGCAGACCATCTGATATAAACACGTATGCCATCCTGCTACGATGGGAAACTAGAATATCAATTTTGTGATCTGCTTTCCTTCAATGATTTATGTGCTAGGGCAGAAGGAATCACTAACTGCTTTACATTTACCCATTATGGTCATTCTGGCTAACAGATGACAGACCTTAAAGGGAATATGTTTGGAGGGTTTTAGACCCCAAAGTAACATCATCACAGGAAAGTACCTTTAATGAAGATTACTTTCATTCCTTTTAAAATATGAATCCATCTCTTAGTTGTCTTGTAATTAATCATCAAATTCTTATGCAAATTTTCTCTCAGGTGCATGTGTCGCGGGCGGAGGAGGGGACACTGCGCTCACCCACTGCTCGGGTCCGGCTGCTGCTGCTGCTGTTGCTCGGTGGTGGCTCGAGCGGTGGGCCGGATCTCGGGGACTCGAGCGGCGTTCCTCGCCCGTGAGTGAAAGGGGGCGTTGGTGTGTGGTTTGGGGATATTGTCCGTGACGCCACCCACGGTTGTGGTGAAGTTGTGACACCACCGCTGCTCTGGACGGGGATCCCGGGAGCAGCTTGGATGTTGGTTCTCCCCTCCGTGGGTAGGGGGTTCGTTGTCCCGGGGCCCCGGTGAGGGTTTTAGGGATGACAGGCGGGTTACGGGGCCTGGTGAGGTGCAGGGTCGCGGGGGCAGCGCTGTGCCGCACGGCACGGTGGTTGTCACTCAGCCAGTAATTCACACGGAGTCTCTGGTCAAACAAATGGCTGGATGGACGGGTCCCACAGACGGCTGCGGTGGTTCTTCTCCCGGTAGGTTGATGGTGACTGCCTTTCCCTGCACCTGTGTTGTGTTTACGGTTCCAATGGCTCCCCCCACTGGTAACCCGCTCCCCAGCTTGGATGGATGCCGAGGGAGCCCCTTTTGCCCACAGGCTCTGGCCCTGGGAACTGTAGCCTTGGCGGTGACTGTGTTTCCCTTTTACGGTGTGAGCTGTTGCCTTCAATCGGGTCTTGACTGCTGGGAAACCCCGGAGGTTCCCTACGCTAACGGATTTGACCAGTTTTACGGCGACTCCTAGCCTGGTCGGGGTCCGTAAGCCCTGCCGAATGGTGCTGGCTTCTCTTCACTCCCCGGTCCGGTACCGGCGGGCCACCGCCCGTCCCCGGTCCTTACGGTTCACTCCAATCAGCCTCTCCTGCAGACGGTCACCGTCTGCCAACCTTGCTGTATGTGCCCGGGCCACACACCCGGACACGGTCAGTCTCCTCTACTACCACTTCACTCTCCAAAACTGAACTAAAACTGACTCCTTTTCCCGCCTCCAGGACTGTGAACTCCTCGGTGGGCGGGACCAACCGCCTGGCCCACCCCATGGTGTGGACATCAGCCCCTGGAGGAAGGCAACAAGGATTTGTGTTTGACATAGGTGTGCCTAGCCGGGGTGTGGGGTTTGTTGGTGTAGTACCTGTGACGACCTGGCTTGTCCAGGGCGCCACACATAGCCTTGGTCTGCTTTTCCAGCCACCTATTCCTTCTGGTGCAAGCCTCCTGCAAGTGATTGACAGGTCACTAGTCTCTTTGACCTGCTCCACTGGCCAACATTTTGCACAGGCGACGTCATTTCAAGGGTGGTGCATGCACAATAACATCCTGATAACGTATCCGTGTGTCACCCCTGGGACTGGCGGTGCCTGTGCAAGATGTCAGTCTATCTGACCTGACCTGCCCTGCCCTGCCTCCGACCCCTGTCTGAGATCTCACACAAGGATAGTCATACCCAGGGATGGCAGGTGCAGAAGTGGATACTCCGGTGTGCAACTAGATTATTACAAGGAATGGAAGGCCTCCCATAGGATGAGAGGTTGGAAAAGTTGGATCTGTTTTGAGATCTAAGTGTGATCAAATCAAAGGACTGGCACATGATTTATTCCTTCCAAAGACAATACTAAGGACCAGGGGGCATACAGTGTGAGTGGAATAAAGGCGAACCCGGCACCTAAATAGGAAAGGGTTCTTTACAGTTAGGGCAGTCAGACTGTGGAATGCCCTACCACAAGAGGTAGTAATGTCAGATACTAGAACAGCTTTTAAAAAAGGGCTGGATGATTTCCTCACTACACACAACATTGTCTGTTATAGATTTAGTGACAATAATGCATAATTGGTGGAGGAAGGTTGCATTAGATGAACCTAGGTCTATTTTCAACCTATGTAACTAAGTACTATGTTACTGCGCATGCACCTTCCCCTGGAATGACGGCACCTGCACGAGATGTTGGCCCGGGTAGTACATCACAGAAAAAAGTCATAGGTAAGCGGCAGGCGGAGATAAAGGGCGGATATGCTTGAGAGCTATATGGCTTACACTTGCATAAGAATTTGAAGATGGATTACTAGACAACGGAGACACAAATTTGTATATAAAGATCTAAAAACCATCATTACAACTACTTTCCTGTGATTACATTACTTTGGGGGTATAAAAACCTGCTGACAGGTTTCATGTAACAAAGAGCACATCTGATGGACCCTACAATTCCATATTTATGTGATGTGAAAATGAGAAATACCAATGAGGAAAACTCAGCAGTAAAGCTTGTAATCTTTAGAAAAGGTTTTGGACACTTTTGGTGCATTTATTTACATAGATGTAACTTTGGCTAAAAAAGAAATTTTTGCATTAGGGTGTTATTATAGAAGCAAAACGGTCACATGATTATGTGGCGCCCTGGACAAGCCAGGTCATCACAGAACACCAACACACCCCACACTCCCGGTCAGGCACACCGAAGTCAGACAAAAACACTTGTTGCCTTCCTCCAGGGGCTGATGTCCACACCAGGGGGTGGGGCAGGCGGTTGGCCCTGCCCACCGAGGAGTTCACAGTCCTGGAGGCGGGAAAAGTAAGGCAGATTAGTTTTGGAAGTGGAAGTGGAAGGAGGAAAGTGGCAGTTAAGCAGCCTGAAGTTGGTCCGGGTGTGTGGCCCGGTCAGATCAGCAAGGTTGGCAGACGGTGGTGACCGTCTGCAGGAGTGGCCTATTGGAGCTAGCCGTAAGGACCGTGGACGGGCGGTGGCCCGGCGGTACCGGACCGGTACGCAAAGAGAAGCCAGCACCATCCGGCAGGGCTAGGAGTCGCCGTGAATTTGCCAAATCTGTTAGTGAAGGGAACCTCCTGGGTTTCCCAGCAGCCAAGTCCCGACAGAAGGCAACAGTCCAACCGAGAGAGGGAAACACAGTCACCACCAAGGCTAAAGTTCCCAGGGCCAGAGGCTGCGGGCAAAAGGGGCTCCTTCAGCACCCATCCAAGCTCGGGAGCGGGTTACCAGTGGGAACCCATTGGAACCATACACGTTACACAGGTGCAGGGAAAGGCAGTCACCATCAACCTGCCGGGAGGAGAAACACCGCAGCCGTCTGTGGGACCCGCCGTGTGTTTTACCGAGAACTGTGTCCTCATCATTGGCTGAGTGAGTACCACCGTGCCGTGCGGCACAGCGCTGCCCCCGCGACCCTGCACCTCACCAGGCCCCGTAACCCACCTGCAATCCATCCCTACCCAATCACCGGGCCCCGGGACAACCAACCCCCTACCCACGGAGGGGAGAACTAACATCCAGGCTGCTCCCTGTCATTGCTCCCGGGATTCCCGTCCAGGGCAGCGGTGGTGTCACCAATATCACCACGACCGTGGGTGGCGTCACGGACAATATCCAATCCCCACAATCAATCCCCACCCTTTTCACTCACGGGCGAGGAGGCCGCTCGAATCCCCGGGATCCGGCCCACCGCTCGAACCACCACCGAGCAGCCGCAGCAGCAGCGGCCGGACCCGAGCAGTGGGAGAGCGCAGCGTCCCCTCCTCCGCCCACGACAATTAAACCATGTATGTGACGCGCCCACAGGGTCTGGGGTTACCAGTTACCATGCCTCAGTTCTTCTGGGTTGCCGTGGTGGTCTTTCCCGGTTATGTGACCCCGGCGGTGTCAATAAAGCTGGAGATGGGGATGATGGGAGTAGTTGTTCGTGACGCCACCTGTGGTGTGTGGCCAATATTAGCTGCCGCAGGACTACTTCTCTGAGGCGGATGATAATGCAGCTCGGGTGTTGCAGCTCTCCACAGGCAGAGCTCAGGCCCCAGAGAGGATGATGGTGGAAATAGTTACCTATGGCGAATGGGCGCGAGATTGCGAGCGCCAGCAGTGATAGGACGACACAGAGGGTGCAGTTAAAGTTCTTTTACTCATGGAAACACACTGCCGTTGGAGTGCCGGGATACACTGTGATGGGCCTCAGCCGATCCCGGATACTTTGGAGGTCGAGGCCGGTGTTTCCTTCTGTGCGTCACCTTTCGATGGTTTCCCTCCACCCCAAGCTCCTGGGCTGTAGAACGGGTCACGGGTGCCATCTGCACTGTCCGCGAACCCTGGGATCCCCCTTATTTCTTAAAAACCCGGGTCGAACCTCCAGCTCCAGACCACGGGCCCCGAACTATCCGTGTCTTTGCTTGCTTGTTCGTTCCGGAGTCCGACCTGACTCGGACGCTCTCCAATACTAACTGCCTGTTGTGTGTGAGATGGCTCCCACCTTCCCCTGTGGAAGCCCTGCCTCCCGGATTCCTGAACTAGTGGACAAGAGGTCCCACACTTCATGATGCACCAACCCTAGCCCAGTGCCAGTGGAAGAGCTCCCAAGTTTATGGTTGGATGAGTGTGTTGGTGGTGATTACCGGTGATAACCTCCTCAGTAAGCGAGATGAATACCGCACCTCAGGCAAGGTGCAGTACCCTGTGGCGCCTGAAGCCGCAGGGGCGCCACATATGATACATAGACTGCAGAATGAGTTCGCAGTGAAATCCTTCAATGAGCTCATTTCACAGCAGAGTTTGCAACTTATCTGTTTTTCTGAACCATGTTCTGAGCTCGAATTGTGACCCCTTGAAGTTTCATTTGATCATAAATCAGCTTAAAAGGAGTTCAGAAGAAAGAATATGGCTACTAACCCAAGGAAGGTCCAGAATAATAAAACTAAGGATTTTGCTAAAAGTACTTGGCATCAAGTAAAAATGTGTATTAAATGGTAATATACATTTACAGATATATGTAACTATTAGTGTAAAGTTTAAGGGTTGTACCATTTGATAAGGCCCATGGTGCTGACCATTTGCCAATTGCGATGGTTCACATGCTCCTGGAATTTCTTTAGGACATCTGCAGCTTGTGTGCCCTCATTCAGTTGGACAGCCAAGGAGTCCTTCACAAATAGAGACGCTCGAATCTTTACTTCTTTACAGGCCTGAGAATAAGGAAGAGACGGAAAATGGTGGTTTTATTAGAATTTGTGAATGTCAGAAACAAACATATCGTCTTAACACATATTCAATAGTAAAAGACAAAAGTCATGAGAATGAAGCAAGCCGGGGTTAATTCGCTATGCAGCACTGAGGCTGTATTGTTTGTACATTGTGACCAGCTAAAGATAATTTTCAACATTTGTTGTACATTAGGGCATCTATTAGATGCTCTAGTTCCACTAAACTAATGACTGCACCCAACAGCCCCCTTTTCTCCAAAATCAAGAACAGTAATTAGTGCATTGATTCAAATTCCTTAAGGTGGTGTCACACACAGCGACAACGACAACGACGTCGCTGCTACGTCACCATTTTCTGTGATGTTGCAGCGGCGTCCCGTCGCTGTCGCTGTGTGTTACATCCAGCAACGAGCTGGCCCCTGCTGTGAGGTCGAGCGCTCGTTGCTGAATGTCCAGCTTCATTTTTTGGACGTCGCTCTCCCGCTGTGACGCACAGATCGCTGTGTGTGACAGCGAGAGAGCAACGAAATTAAGCGAGCAGGGAGCAGGAGCCGGCATCTGGCAGCTGCGGTAAGCTGTAGCCAAGGTAAACATCGGGTAACCAAGGTGGTTACCCGATATTTACCTTCATTACCAGCCTCCGCCGCTCTCACGCTGCCAGCGCCGGCTCCTGCTCTCTGCACATGTAGCTGCAGTACACATCGGGTTAATTAACCCGATGTGTACTGTAGCTAGGAGAGCAAGGATCCAGCGCTAAGCAGTGTGCGCGGCTCCCTGCTCTCTGCACATGTTGCAGCACAGCGACGCGTGTCGTTATGATCGCTGCTTCGGCTGCTGTGTTTGACAGCTAAGCAGCGATCATAACAGCGACTTACAAGGTCGCTGCTACGTCACAGAAAATGGTGACGTAACAGCGACGTCGTTGTCGCTGTCGTTTAGTGTGACCCCAGCTTAATGCTTTCTCTACTAGTTTAAAATTCAAGGGTCATTCAATGGGTTCTATCGTTGTATAGTATTATTAGTGCCAGAGAAGTAACTCAAACCCCAGAGTAACATCTAAATCTGTAATGGGGCCCCTTTTTCTTGTGTGTTTTCTGTGGATTCCTTAAAATAACAGGGCATAGATATGACTGCATCCTCTGCACACCTATTGCTACAGCTACTGTCATGTCTCTCTGTGGCAATTTCTCTTACAGGGAATCTGTCAATAGGATCAAGATATCAAGGTTGGGGTTATTTAGTTTGGAAAAACGAAGGCTTAGGGGAGATCTAATCACAATGTATAAATATATGAGGGGACAGTACAGAGACCTTTCCAAAGATCTTTTTACACCTAGGCCTGCGACTGGAACACGGGGGCATCCGCTACGTCTTGAGGAAAGAAGGTTTAATCATAGACGAGGATTCTTTACTGTACGAGCAGTGAGACTATGGAACTCTCTGCCGCATGATGTTGTAATGAGTGATTCACTACTAACATTTAAGCAGAGCCTGGACGCCTTTCTTGAAAAATGTAATATTACCAGTTATGTATATTAGATTTTATGACAGGGTATTGATCCAGGGAACTAGTCTGATTGCCGGATGTGGAGTCAGGAAGGAAATTTTTTCCTCATTGGAACTTGTTTGCCACATTGGGGTTTTTTTTTGCCTTCCTCTGGATCAACATGTTAGGCTACGGGTTGAACTAGATGGACTTAGAGTCTCCCTTCAACCTTAAAAACTATGATACTATGATACTATGAAGGTATTTTATTTAGCTTCCAATGATCTACATGCCCCTATAGATGGCTTAGGAGTGTTGATCCGATCAAGAAGTTGATACCTTCAGTGCTGGACTTGGCCTAATCAGTCTAGCGATGACGTATTATGACAATGGAGCCCTGTGTTGTCGACTAAAAAGGGTATATATATATTTATAAGCAACAGATTTGTTGCAGAAATATCTTGGGACTCAAAATACATTTGATTGGGGCTATTTCTGCATCATGTACTGTATATGGATTTCTGAAAATCCCATTCTAATGAATAGGACGGAGTCAAATTCAGCGTCTGAAATCTGGGAAAGCTAAGTGACAATACTCGTGGGAGACATGATGAAGACCATGTAAGTATCTGGTGCTTGATGCACGTATAAACAATAAAGTGGAATATATCTATCTATCTATATGTATTTTGCATCTTGCCAGTATGTCCAACTACCAGACAAAATGTGCAAACACTGTAACAACATAATATGTGCCCTTGTGGAGCCCCTGAAACATCTACCCACCTCTGTGTGACTTTTCTCTGGCCTTTCCTTATCAATGTTGATTTTGCGAAGGAAATTGAGAAGTCGCCGTTCATTGGATCTCTTACTGCTCTCATTTAGCTTTCGGACCTGAGAGAGTAAGAAGGTGGGTACCTGAGAAAATATAAATGCAACAGCATAAATGCAAATGCAGAAATAGACAACACTAAACCAAAGCCACACAATCATTTTCAACTTCCATTAAAATAGAATTTCGGTCAAAGCAGCAGCAAATTATATTTATAGAAAGTGGGGCTATGGGCAAGGAAACCCCACTGATCTTCTCATAATGTCAGCCCATAATACTGTCATATAATACCAACACCGACAATACTCCATTCAATTCCTAAATAATGACAATATACTAGGCTAAATAATACCAAATGGTTTTACCACTTTCTGTGGATTCTCATTTTTCAAGCGCGCCTAGAAAACATGGACTCCGAGAATTTACTTCCACCTTCTATAGCTCACAACCTGCCTCTGTTGTCACTTACCGTATATTAATAAAAAAATCCAAAAAGCATTCTCCTTTCATCTAGTATAAGTGTTATGTGCACTAAGGTGCACACATGGTAAAGAACGTAAAATAAAAAGGTCTTACTTTAATTCAGGGATCCCCAACCTGTAGCTCGGGAGCCACGTGTTTCTCTGTGTTTCTTCTGTGTGGTTCACGACTGTCTTCCAGCTTGGTGCATAAGCATCAGGTCTAGCAAACAGCTATGAACAGCAGGTCTCTAGATAGTGACTTTTGTAAGTATCCCCACATAGAGGTGCCCATCTAAATGTGGGTAGGGTAGGAGCCCTTGGATCTTGTTATACTGTGTGATTTCTATAGAAAAGCTTTGGCTGTCATTACAGTATACCGGTAATGGGGGCTCTGGGTGCCACTACAGTGAGAGTGGCGGGAGTTAAATGTGGCTCGCGACCACCTCTCAGAGGTGAATGTGGCTCTCAAGCACATAAAGGTTAGTGACCTCTGCTTTATTTAAAAGCTACTACACTTGACCCGCCTGGTTCTTATAAAGACTAGCGGTCCCAGATGCACCGTCTCTAAAGACCCGTGCACTGAAACAAGCCTAACTGGATGCCTCAGATGACCACTCAGAGCTTTCCTTCCTAAGCTGCCATCCAGGGTTCCACATAATAAGGTAAACCAAAACCTATAATCTGCTAGGAGAAACAGAAAACTAACAGGCGGTAGATCCAAGCAGAATCAACTTTAGACATATCCCCGGTGAGACATGGAAGCCCATGGAAGATTAAATAGTTATACCCGCCGGGAGATAGATCAGATTCAATTACAGCAAAGAAAACACTTGTTGGCAGAAAGGCAATGAAGACACAAATAAAAGTGTTCAGCACCAGGACAGTGACCGAAACGGACTATAATAGCTCAGTAGCCAGGAAAACGAACCACAGCACAGAGGCTGCTAAATCAAATCTGAGAAATGAAATATGAACATTCTCTTGAACTGTTCTTTTGTAAAATTGTGGGCTCCTGTGAGATAGAGTCCTAGCCCTGTAGTTGCAGAACATGTGTATAGAAATAAAAACCTACTTCTATATTAGTAATGGTGATAGGATGCAGTGACCTTGCTAAACAAAGGATTATGTAAGCTCAACGGTGTTAATGTATGTGGTTGACCTCTGAGCATGGCAAAGTCTTACACATTTTTATATGCAAGACATAAAATATATTTTTATATACGTGAAACTTCATAAACTTGATATATAAAAAAGTATAATATTGGTCAAGTTATATGACTATAGCAGTATACATTCATAAACTAAAAAGTAACTCACTGTCCATAACAGGTCTTGGTAGTGTACCATGGCCATGACCAGGCCAGCCACCCCCTCTGCCTGCTGTTTCTCTCCACCTTCTTGGCTCCTGCCACTGCTCCCTCTATAGAGAAACAGATTAGGTGCCATGATGGTGGCAATGTTCCACAACGACATAAGATTACGTTTTTCATGAGAAACCACTTTACGGAGAAACTCCAGCAATGCCTACAAGCCAAAGGAATAAAGATGGTATGGTTATTAAATGTAACTGCACAAAAATACATTTTACAACAAAGAAATTATTACTCATTCACTTTAAAGAAGATCTATAATACTTTTATTCCACCCCTCAAAAAAAACATTTCTGGAGGATTTTTGGTCAAAATGTTTTATTACTCTGTTCACTTGTTATTCTTCCTGGGTAAAATCAAGTCTTCCTTGTCAAAGTGGGTATTTGATTGGACAGTGTCAGACTGTAAGGACATATCCCCAAATGGTAACACTTAATTGTCTATTTGTATATACCGTACATTTCTAGAAGGAATAATAGAGGAATGGCACAATGCAAGATCTTGGCAAAGATGCTCCAGAATTGTTACTTCATTATGAAATTAAACACGTCAAGAGAGCAGACAGGTCCTCTGATCATTGAAGAAATTAGAATAAGTTTGCAACTTTATTTTGAACATGTTAGAAAGTGGTGTTTTATTGACCCAAATAAAATTAATTCTGTATAAAAAAAAAATTGAATCTCCAGAACACACACTGTATAGCTGCTGAGTGAATAGATCAAGGACAGACTTTTACAATAAAATATAAAAGCATGCTACCTTTAAGGTGCTGCGGTTTGCTTCCGGAAGCACCAAGATAAGGAGGTTCAGAGCTTGGAGTCTTTGCTTTAAGTCAGTGATTTCTATTCAAAAAAGACAAAAGCTTTTAGTTTCTCCATTATATAATACAGTAAAACAATCCTTAAAAGAAAAAAAAAATCATACACAATACAAAGAGTTTACCTAGGATGGGAGAATAAAAACTAGAACTACAGAAGGATGAATCACAATTTCTCAGGTTATGATCCAAGCAACTGTTGCTTGGAGTACCCTTCTGCTAGGACTTGCATCGATAGATGAAAAGGTACAATGATGTGGACAGAAGGCTAAATATTGGCACTATGGAATAGAAAAACACAAACCTGGAGGCCAAGACCCAAGAGGCTTCTGTAATAGGTGGGCAGTGCCCCATGATGTAACTGTGCTATGTCTTATGTATTACTGTTGAATATTATAAATACAGTTGTTGATATTTATATGTTTTTTGAGAAGAGTAGGTTCCGAATGTAGGAGAGTTAGGACTGCATCGTGTTAATAAATGCTGCCATCTAGCGGTCAGGTAAGCTGGCGGTAGAGTTTTAGAAGAGCTGTTAGAAAAGATAGGGTTAAAGTAGTAAAAGGGAGAAGTGATAGATGGCAAGGCATGGTTAGGAGAGGGAGCTCCAGAGGTAGAGTCAGTCGAGAAGTGGGTTATGTGGCCTTGGTGCTAGGGCTAGTCAGGGAACCCTGAGGTATCCTCTAAAAAGGTCCAGAGTCTACAGCTCACCCTGGCAGGCTTAGGGAGTTGTCTGGCTAGAGAAGCCATCGTGGCCCAGAAGCAGACGAATGTGTGCAGTATTAGGTGGAAGGAGACACAGACCCTGGAGAATTGAGGATGAGGTCCTACATACTGAGGGACAGAATGAAGAGTAGTACCCCACAGAGAGCAAAAACAAGACCATGTCTGTCATAAATGGTGTGAAAAATAAAAGTAAACAAAAAATTGGTTGGCCAAGTCAACCCTGGTGTTGTGTATCTTACTACCCAACAGCATAGACGACTGGCAGCAAGGGTAATTAGCACCTGCCAGAAACAGTACGTGTCATGCACCCTGACTAAAGCCATGTCCACACACAAAATCTCCTTTTCGAAGGAGAGCGGTGCCCATGTGGCCCAAGGTCAGCCCATTTCTTCACTTCCACCCCACTGGGGAAGAGAGTCAAGCCTTGGAAGAGGCGCCTTAGCTGAGAAAGACCTTCTGCATTTGCAGATTGAAACCAGAGAACAATAGCAGCCCTAAAGGTGGTCTGACCTCTGACAGAGAATACCGGGAACAGACCATCTGAATGGAGCTGTGGTAGACACAGCTGTACAGCTCTGACTATGTCAGATTGTGTAAGAACCTCACTGGAAGATGAGACGCGAAATACCTAAAGAAAGGAGAACAATCTCCTCTTCATTAAGGTCAAAGGCAGGGAAATCACACAAAGGTGAAAAGAGGGTGGTGAACACCACTCCACTCTGTCCTGGAGAAGGAGAAAAAGGTTAGTTCATAACCTGCCTAATCAGGACTAAGACAGGTCTGTTACACAGGTCTGCCTCCAAGTGACACTGGGCTAAGCTGAATTACTGGGTGTTTGCTGCCCAGGTGTAGCCTGGTGGGGAGGAGTCAGCTTCTTTTTTCCAAGATGTATTCTGTGTGTCAGCCTCCAGGTGGCAGCATATTCCCCCAAGATTTCTTATCCCGCAATGAAACAAATCTAAAAAGCAATATAAGGCTATGTGCGCACACAGCATTTTTTACTGCATTTTTGCATTGCGTTTTTAGGTTCAAAAGTGGTTGATTTTGCTTTCCCAGCAAAGTCTGTGACTTCATTTTTGCTGTCCGCACACAGCTTCTTTTTAAAGCTGCGTTTTTGAAGTGAAAAAAAAAAAATGGACATGTCAATTCTTTTCTGCATTTTGCTGCGTTTTTACACCCATCCAATGCATAAAAAAACCAACTACTTTGGGTGTGTGTATATGCAGGGCCGTATTTACCATTAGGCCCCGGATGTCCGGTGCCTGGGGCGGCGGCAAGAGCGAGAGTAAAAAAAAAAAAAATTTTTTTTTTAAATTTCCCTCCCCAGACTCATAACTAAAACCGGAGTCTTTGCGGGGGAAAGGGGGGGGGGGGTAGTTGGTCCCATGATTAATTTGTCTTAAACTCTAATGCAAATCGTCCTCCGTACCTGCTCCCTGAGCGCCGGCACTTCCGGGGTCGGGAGCTGCAATCAGCTCCCTGGCCTGGCGCACTCACTGATGAAGTCACGGGCAGCGCGATGAGTCACCTCACCGCTGCCGACGTCTCTGTAGACTGAGTGCCACTGAGGAGAAGTGACTGGGAGGTAAGCACTGTAGAGCCGAAGATAGCGGCGGTAGCCGGCGGGGTGTAATCTGCATGGGACAGGGGCAGCAGCCATAGGGAGCGCTCTCTATGGGAAAAGGAGGTGCATGAAGTGTAATCTGTGTGGGGCAGTGGCAGCAGCCATAGGGGGCGCGCTGTATAGGAAAGGGGGTGCATGGAGGGGGATCTCTATGGGGCAGCAGCCATAGGGGGCGCTCTATATAGAAAAGGGTGTGCATGGAGGGGGATCTCTATGGGGGAGGGGCAGCAGCCATAGGGGGTGCTCTATATAGGAAAGGGGGTGCATGGAGGGGGATCTCTATGGGGCAGGGGGCAGCAGCAATAGGGGGCGCTCTATATAGGAAAGGGTGTGCATGGAGGGGGATCTCTATGGGGCAGGGGCAGCAGCCATAGGGAGCGCGCTGTATAGGAAAGGAGGTGCATGGAGGGGGATCTCTATGGGGAAGGGGCAGCATAGGGAGCGCTCTATATAGGAAAAGGGGGTGCATGGAGAGGGATCTCTATGTGACAGTGCTAGCAGCATAGGGAGCGCTCTGTATGGGAAAAGGGGGTGCATGGAGGGGGATCTCTATGGGGCAGGGGGCAGCAGCATAGGGAACGCTCTTCTATAGGAAAAGGGGGTGCATGGAGGGGGATCTCTATGGGTCGGGGGCAGTAGCAGAGGGAGCGCTCTGTATGATAAAGGGGGTGCATGTAGTTGGCTCTATGTGGGCTCACAACATGGGGTGTGATCTGTATGGGGCAGGGGGAAGCCTGCGGGGTAGAATCACTGTGGAAAAGGGGGCAGCGTGAGGTGGGCTCAGTATGGAAAAGGGGGCAGCCTGGGGTGGGCTCAGTATGGAGAAAGGACAACATGGCTCAGTATGTAGAAGTCTAATGTGTGGGAGACAGTTCGAATAGGGGGCAGCATGTGGTGCAGACAGTTTGGAGATCGTAGTTCCTAAGTGAGGAGGGTGTAGTGGGTGTAACTCATGAGGGGAGACGGTGTGGTATATAAAGGGGGCAGTGTGGAAGCCATGTACCATAATATAGACAGTGTGGGGGTCATTTTTTTGTGCAGGGATTAAAGTGAGGGACAGTTATTTATTTTGGGGGCTTATTTAGGGAACAGCATGGTTGATTATTTTTATAATAACATGTTATTTTTAAGGGCAGTGTGTCGTGATGTGCTGCAGAAGAGCAGAGAATATGGAGGTCTGCAGAGACGAGCTATGTATGTGAAGTCATCATGGCACCAGGACCTGTGAGGTACCGAGATCTAAGGCTGGATAAATGCAGGTGATGGCTAAACACATTGGCTAAATGCAGGTTTTAAGTGATCGCTGATCTACTGTATATCCAGCAGATGGTCAATGGTTTAACAGCTGCTGAGCCTGTGACCACACTTTCATGTGCACAGTACGATCTTTACCATGATCGTCCTGTGCACATAGAATAGCATTGTTCTTGGCAGCATGTGTTCACAGGACAATGTGCGGCCAAGAAAGATATTTAGAGGTGTCTGTCACCAGCCCAAATGCCAATTAAACGGTACAAACATTTTTTAGGGAATACAGCCCATATAAAAATCATGCCAGGTAGAAACAGTGTAACCTAACAAAAAAATCTTCTATTTTATTTATTTATTTTTATTTTTTTTTGCAGTGAGGGGGCATTGTGCACTTTTGGAGTGGCCTATGCCGTAAACAAAAGTGAATCTTTTATCAAACGTTAAGTTGAGCTGTATACACCCGGTATGATTTCTGTATGGGCTGTATACACCCGGTATGATTTCTGTATGGGCTGTATACACCTGGTGTGATTTCTGTATGAACTGTATACACCTGGTATGATTTCTGTATGAGGTGTATACACCTGGTATGATTTCTGTATGGGCTGTATACACCTGGTGTGATTTCTGTATGAACTGTATACACCTGGTGTGATTTCTGTATGAGGTGTATACACCTGGTATGATTTCTGTATGGGCTGTATACACTTGGTATGAGTTCTCTAAGGGCTGTATATACCAGTATGATTTCTGTATGGGCTGTACACACCTGGTATGATTTTTCTATGGGCGACATTCCCTATTATGAATATTTGTGCAGGGTGATCGGCATTTTGTGGGTGACAGATATTTTGCTCCTGCATCAGGTGATTGACAGCTTGTTGAGGTAGACCAATAATCCGCAGCAGTGACTTAATGTTTTAGAAATTAATTTATATGTTTTAGGGTAATTAATTTTGAGCAGATCTGAGGGGAACCCGGTCCAGAGTCCCCCACAATTGCTCCAAAGACCCATTAGGAAAGTGCTGGAGAGCAGACAGAGCAGCGCGGATTCAGTTGAAAATCAGAGTCATGTCTCCTGAGCCGTGCATGTCACCTATGGGAGTCTCAGGACACATTACTGCACCAGTCTAAGGGGTACTTTGCACACTACGACATCGCAGCTGCGATGTCGGTGGGGTCAAATCGAAAGTGACGCACATCTGGCGTTGTTGTCGACATCGGAGTATGTGAATCCTTTTTACTACGATTAACGAGCACAAAAGTGTCGAAATTGTATGATCGGTGTAGTGTCGGGCATTTCCATATTGTCGCTGCAGTGACTGGTACGATGTTGTTCCTAGTTCCTGCGGTAGCACACATCGCTGTGTATGAAGCTGCAGGAGTGAGGAACATCGCCTTACCTATGTCCCGGCTGCAATGAGGAAGGAAGGAGGTGGGCGGGATGTTTACGTCCCGCTCATCTCCGCCCCTCTGCTTCTATTGGCCATTTGCCGTGTGACGTCGCTGTGACGCCGCCCGACCTGTCCCCTTAGGAAGGAGATGGTTCGCCGGCCAGAGCGACGTCGCAGGGCATGTGAAGCTGCCGTAGCAATAATTTTCGCTACGGCAGCTATCACAAGATATCGCATGTGCGATGGGGGCGGGGACATTGCACTCAGCATCGCTACAATCGGCTTGCGATGTCGTAGTGTGTAAAGTACCCCTAAGCAGGGCCGTATTTACCACTAGGCACCTGTGGTCCGGTGCCTAGGGCGGCGCGATGCGGGGGGGCAGCGCCTTCTAGCAGCAAAAAAAAAAAAAAAAAATTATTATTTTTTTTTTTACCTGTCCCACTAAATCCGCAGTCTTTTCGCGGGGGGGGGGGGGGGGGGGGTCGGGGTAAAGGGGGATGTTGTGTTGGGCGCCCCTCTATTGATTTGTATGTATCCGCGTCTTTAAAGCGGATACAAATACACTGCAGGCAACGGGCACAGGGAGCTGATTGAACCCGGAACTGCCGACAGCTGCATTTCCGGGGTCACAACACGCGCGCTCCAATCAGCTTCTTGCCAAGAGCTGGGACATCCAAACCTGTGCAGAGCTCACAGCAGGCACCAGTGTGACGTCTGGAGGATAATCACCGGGTCCGGAGCAGGTAATAAGCTGTCTATATGTGAAGGGGGGGCTTTACTGCTAACTGTATGGGATGGGGGGGACGGGAGCACTGCATACTCAGAAATGCCTGTGCTAACTGTATGTGATGGAGGGAGGGGTGCACTGCATCATGCAGTGCACCCCTCCCCCCATCACATACAGTTAGCACAGGCATTTCTGAGTATGCAGTGCGCCCCTCTCCCCATCACATAGAAATGCCTGTGCTTACTGCTAATTGTATGTGATGGGGAGAGGGGCGCACTGCATACTCAGAAATGCCTGTGCTTACTGCTAATTGTATGTGATGGGGGGAGGGGCGCACTGCATACTCAGAAATGCCTGTGCTTACTGCTAATTGTATGTGATGGGGGGAGGGGCGCACTGCATGCATACTCACAATTAGCAGTAAGCACAGGCATTTCTATGTGATGGGGGAGGGGCGCACTGCATACTCAGAAATGCCTGTGCTAACTGTATGTGATGGGGGGAGGGGTGCACTGCATGCATACTCACAATTAGCAGTAAGCACAGGCATTTCTATGTGATGGGGGAGGGGCGCACTGCATACTCAGAAATGCCTGTGCTAACTGTGATTAGCTGAGGCTGGGGGGAGAGAGGCTGAGGCTGGGGGGAGAGGCTGGGGGGAGAGAGGCTGAGGCTGGGGGGAGAGGCTGGGGGGAGAGAGGCTGAGGCTGGGGGGAGAGGCTGGGGGGAGAGAGGCTGAGGCTGGGGGGAGAGGCTGGGGGGAGAGGCTGGGGGGAGAGAGAGGCTGAGGCTGGGGGGAGAGAGAGGCTAAAGCTGGGGGGGAGGCTGGGGGGAGAGAGAGGCTGAGAGGAGAGAGGCTGATGCTGGGGGAGGCTGGGGGGGAGAGGGAGGCTGGGGGGAGGCTGGGGGGAGAGAGAGAGGCTGAGAGGCTGAGGCTGGGAGGAGGGAGGCTGATACTGGGGAAGCTGGGAGCAGGGAGGCTGATGCTGGGGGAAGCTGCGAGCAGGGAGGCTGATGCTGGGGGAGGCTGGGAGGAGAGAGGCTGATGCTGGGGGAGGCTGGGAGGGGGAGGCGGAGGCTTGGAGGAGGGAGGCTGATGCTCAGGGAGGCTGGGAGGCTGATGCTGGGGGAGGCTTGGAGGAGGGGGGCTGGGAGGCTGGGAGGAGGGAGGCTGATGCTGGAGGAGGCTCATGCTGGGGGAGGCTGGGAGGAGAGAGGCTGATGCTGGAGGAGGCTCATGCTGGGGGAGGCTGGGAGGAGGGAGGCTGATGCTGGGGGAGGCTGGGAGGAGGGAGGCTGATGCTGGGGGAGGCTGGGAGCAGGGAGGCTGATGCTGGGGGAGGCTGGGAGCAGGGAGGCTGATGCTGGGGGAGGCTGGGAGGAGAGAGGCTGATGCTGGAGGAGGCTCATGCTGGGGGAGGCTGGGAGGAGAGAGGCTGATGCTGGAGGAGGCTCATGCTGGGGGAGGCTGGGAGGAGAGAAGCTGATGCTGGGGTAAGCTGGGAGCAGGGAGGCTGATGCTGAGGGAGGCTGGGGGGAGAGAGGCTGATGCTGGGGGAGGCTGGGGGGAGAGAGGCTGATGCTGGGGGAGAGGCTGCTGCTGGAGGCGGGGGGAGAGAGGCTGCTGCTGGGGGAATGAGAGAGAGGGGCCAATGCTAGAGACAGAGGACAAGGGTTGAGGGATAGAGCAATGACACTATCGATGGGGGGGGGGGGAGTGTAAGGACTCAGAATAAGAGGGGGGCAGCATTGGGAGCTCATTATGGAGAAGTGGCAGCATGTGTGGGCTCAGTATGGAGTGGAACAATGTAGGGGAGTCAATATCAAGAGTGGGGTAGTGTGTGTGTGTGTGTGTGTGTGTGTGTGTCTCAGTCTCAGCATAAGCGCTAGTGTGGTGGTCTTAGTATGATGAGTGGGGCAGCATGGAGGTGTCATTATGGAAAAAAGGAAGGCAGCATTAGGAGCTCATGGAGAGAGGCAGCATGCACGGGACACTGTGAGGAGGGGGCAGCATGCATGGGACATTGTGAGGAGGGGGAAGCATGCATGGGACATTGTGAGGAGGGGGCAGCATGCATGGGACATTGTGAGGAGGGGGCAGCATGCATGGGACATTGTGAGGAGGGGGCAGCATGCATGGGACATTGTGAGGAGGGGGCAGCATGCATGGGACACTGTGAGGAGGGGGCAGCATGCATGGGACATTGTGAGGAGGGGGCAGCATGCATGGGACACTGAGGAGGGAGCAGCATGCATGGGACATTGTGAGGAGGGGGCAGCATGCATGGGACATTGTGAGGAGGGGGCAGCATGCATGGGACATTGTGAGGAGGGGGCAACATGATGTGAGGTCAATGTGCAGATCATATTTCATAATTGAGGAAGGTGTGATGGGTATAATTTATAAGGGAGGGCAGGGTGTGTAGTATATTAGGGGCAGTGTGACAGTCACAGTATATAAGTGGGGACGGTGTGGTGGGAATATTTTATACTCATGCTGTTTTGCTGTGCCTGTGGTGATTCCCATTGGGGGGGGGGTTAGTGCCCTTCGTTTCTCATTGATACTTTTTAAAGTGTTTTACAGAGTAGATCTGCCTTAAACAGATGTCGTGTGCGAAAACTCAGTGCTACGTTGTCACTAAGGGGCGCGACCACTTAAAGTGCCTAGGGCAGCACGAAGGCAAAATACAGCCCTGCCCCTAAGAATTAATGGACCTTTTTGATGACCCTTCTTTTGAGAATCCTAGAGCATGGTGCATGCTGGGATACTTGAAAGAAACGTTATCATGGGGTGGAGGCTGCAGTCACTGCCACAGCCTTTGCCCCTCCCTGAAATGAAGCATCATCAAGGGACAGGATAGGAAATTATTAATGCAAGTATATTAAAAAAAAAAATAAAATTATATTTTGGCACTAAATAGATTGGGATTTTGAATGTAAATTACTTTGCCTTCGGACCAAACCTTTAAGTTACTCTTTACATGTTTACTAGTGCAGCTACTAGCAACTAATCAGTACTGTGGTACCTAGTTTGATGATAGTCGGTAACAACAATTTCAATCATCTCCTTACCTTTGTTAAGGTATACAAGTTTATATGATAGGGGTTAACCTGACATTGAACGTGATCACTGTATAACATTGGTGATGTGTCATGTAATGACGGTTGTTCTCAGGCTGTATTTCTGTACTGACAATTGTCCTGGTGATGTATTCATGTACTGATGGTTGTTCTTGTGATGTAGTTATGTACAAACATAGGAACGCAGCATATAGCATTTTTTGAGCGTCGGAATCCTTTTTTTTTTCTACTGCGCATGCTCAGTTCTTGTGTTTAATAATTGAAATCAATGTTTCTCTCTCTCTCTCTTGGCGGCCGAACGATCAGCTGATTGCCCGGCGGCTGGATTTTGAGAGCGATCATCTGTTCACTCGGCTACTGTGAACAATCAGGTGATCGTCCAGCGGCCGGCCGCTGGGTGATCAGCTGATCATTCACAGTAGCCAGCCGCTGGTAAAACAGTAAAAAAAAAACCAAACCAACGGATCGTTGTTTTGCAGCATCATTCACATCAGTTGTGCCACTATCTGCAACGCATCCGTTGTATAAGTCACACAACTGATTGTGACGGATGCATAACAACGCAAGTGTGAAAGCAGCCTTACCAGTAGGGGGCGTTACAACTTAAAGTGCCTAAGGCAGCATGAATGCCAAATACGGCCCTGTGTATATGCCTGACGGTTTGTACCTACCGGTAATGTGATTTTTGCCCTGAAGGAGGATATTAATCTTCGATACGCATAGACGAATAAAATCACCCATTACAATTCAGCAGCAGTGCCCCGCTCACAAGAACACACAATCAAAAAATATGGGAAGACACAAAAAGGTAAAACTCACTCTGTACAGCAGTGAAGGCAGGTAGATATTCAGCAGTAAGCAATGGGGCAGGCAGCTCTCGAAGGAAGAGCTTCAGAAGGCCAGCAGCATCATGCGGATTAACTTCATCCCAGGAGAAGAGGCCAGCATAGAAATTTTTCTCTAGACGCTGCTGTAAGGACTAAAGAGAACAAAAAGAAAAAAATGAAACAACAAAATAATGAAATTATCATCTGACACATATATAACACACACACTCATATGAGGACAAAGTAGATACACACACACACACACACACAATTGACTTATTGAAACAGGCAGCCAGCCCATGATGGGAACCAGGGGTGTACCTATAGTTAGTACAGGCTTTATAACCGCACTTGGGTCCTGAAGCTTAAGAAGACCCATAAGGTCCCTTTGGCCCATGTGACAAAGCCAACACCTGTAATAGTTTTGAGCCCAGTTGGAGATTTTGCATTGGAGCTTACAAGCCTCAAGTGACCTCATAATTTAGCAATCTCATCACTACACCAGTTAGTCCATTTTTCTTTTAAGAGGAGATGTCTTGCTGTGCCCATTGACATATTTGGTAAGTGGCAGATCCACCACTGGCTACTAATCTAAAGGTTTGTGATCAGCTTTACCAATATGACTTTTCATTAAAATTGGATTTCAGCCAAACAAAATTTCAGAAATCTTACATTATAAAGGAACAATGGTATCCTGAGTTGTAGTGCCAGCCGTGCATCCTAGTATATTAGAAATACTCTACCTTCATTCGTGCCTGTGACCCGCAGATTCTTAAAATACCCTGAAGTTCCAGACCATTCTTTTCTAGACAGTTCAGAATCTGTAAACAATATACAATAATCACTATATTTCATGTGATAACCACAGATCAAAATTAATATATGAAACCCAATAGTAATCTCCACTTTCAAAGATAAGGAGACTTCTGTATCAATTGTTATTGAGAAAAAAGTAGTCTTGATTGTAACAGCAACCAGATATCAAAATAGTGTGTGTGTGTGTGTGTGTGTGTGTGTGTGTGTGTGTGATTATAATATATTATATATATTTATTTATTTATATTTATTCACACACAGAGGAAAAATCAGATGTTTCACCAGGTTTTTGCTACTCCATCTAAGAGCAGCATGATGTAAGGGCAGAGATCTAAATTTGAGCGATGTATCACTTGAGCTTTTTGGTTTTGATAAAATTGGTGTTTTAACTGCAGCAGATATAAAAAGTACTCAAGCTGTGGAGCTGTGTATAACCCTGCCCCCACAACTGATTGGCAGTTTTTTGCGTAAACTGTGCAGAAACTTGCCAATCAGTTGTGGGGGCAGGGTTATACACAGCAGGAGGACAATATGGCATGAGACAGCTAGTCCGCTAGTGATTATCTCCTGCTGATAAAACAGTGATTTTATCAAACTACAGCAAGAAGCCCAGTAAGTGATATTGCTGGAATCAGAGCCCCTGTCTTTACATTATATTGTCCTCAGATTAGTGGCAAAAATCTGGTGACAATTTCCCCTTAAAAAGTGTGCATGTGGAGGTTAGTACTTATGTGTTGTATAGCTTTCTAATTAAGAAAAAAGAAAAAAAAAAAAAAAAAAAGTCAAAAGCTTTAAATGGATGCAGAAAACTCCTCAAGGGAGGAGAGACTAGCAAAATCAACTATGTCTGTAATTGTATTTAGACTATGTAGCTAAAAACGCCAAATTAATGGATTTCGACTCCTGAAATTCAGCATGCAAAGTTGCTATGTGAAAGAAGAGAGGAGATCTGAAGCTTTAATTCAGGGGTGGACATACAATTGGTGCAACCTGTGCACAGATGCCCAAGAGGTAAATGGCCCACTTCCACAACAAGATATAGATAACTACTGAATTTTCATTAAAGAAAGTCTGAAAAGCCACAGCTCAGTCCTTACCGCCTGCAGGATGAGTGGGACGTGTGTGTGGGTTAACAGCTTCCGATCTTGTTCCAGAAGAGAGGCGAGAGATACTCCAAATAACCGACTATCTAAAAGAAACAAGAGCTCACATTGTAAAAAACTAGGAGGAGTATGGAAACTTCTGCATACACTGGGTCTGATTGAATTCATGAAGATAGCGGCCAAGGCTTCTAAGTGTAATCACAATATATGCACAATATAATGAAACTGAAGACCAGGCAGATACTGACCTGTAGGCCTGCGCTTGGACGCTTTATTCCGCTTTAGATCCAGTTCTAAAACATCACACAATGCAGTCAGTTCAATGAGGGCAAATGCGGGTACTTGCTTCATGTCAAGAGAAGACAAGTCCGAAACCCGGGTGACACCAAGTCTTCCCTTCTGTATATGGAAATGCTGCAGATCAAAAGTCAAAACATCAGAGAAAGAAACACGACAGAGATATGGCCATAGGGGTAAGAAAATCTCTGTTACCAATTAAAAACCATTGAACCGCTTTAGTGATAATTGAATTTTCCCTTCATTAGTCTTTATCGCTCTCCACTTGATAAGGTAGTTGTTCTGAACTGTGGGTGAAGGGGGGGAATTTGCGGCACTATCTCATATATTGGTTCATTTGATATTTGTTTAGCAAAAGTCATAGAATACAGATATAGCTTCTCAGTTGTAATAGTGCACAGCTAGCCATGCATTTGGGCGCAGCACTCTGCTCATGACATGAAATGCATTTTAATGTCTGTATCCTCTCCTTATGTACAAGTGATTATTTCCCATCCGGTTCTCTACATGGGACCAGCCCAAAATGGACTGAAGACAGGGTGTCTGGCTGCTGGGACCCAAGCAATCTGCTATAGAAGAATTTGACACAAAGCCCCACACTCACTAGGCAGCTGGAGATCAGACTTTTCCCTTCCAGGACATGTGTGAGGTCATACCCATGTGACCAGAAGGGGCAGGTCTCAGCCAACATAGCTGTTATCAGGAAGCAACATATTCCTATTGGCTGAGGCCCCGCCCCTTCTGGTCACATGTCAATGCCCTCACACAGGTCCTGGAAGAGAAACGTTACATCAATTGTATAATACTTATGCTAATTCTAACAGGGGGTGGGGATAACTATGAATACCCCCTCAGATATTATCTGATCTTCAGCTGCTGTCACTCAAGCAGCTGCCAAGTTTATAAAACTTTACTTTCTTGGATTTCCAAACCTAAACATCCGAGCTGACCACTACAGGTATGTAGAGAATCAGCCTAAGGGCTCATTCACATGACCGTTCCGTTTGTCCTGGTCAGTTCCTGGTTTTTTTGCGGGGCCATGGACAGGACCATCTTTTCAATGTCTTTTCTGTAGGATCGGATGGCACATGGTAGTACCTCTGTGTGCATCCGATCCTACAAAAAAACACATCGGATGCCGCATGTCCGTTCCGTTATTATGGAACATGTCCTATTCTGTTCCGTATTAACGGACCGTGACTCAATACAAGTCAATGGACCCGCAAAATCCCTGGAAGTGACACGGAAGCACTTCTGTGTGACCTCCGTCGGGTGCCCCTGCAGTCTGTGTCCCATCCCTGTCAGCCCCGCGGCTGCCCGCACTGCAGTGTGTCAGTGTCTGCCCGCTCTGCAGTGTCAGCAGCTTGTCACACAGCAGTGCGGGTAACCGCGGGGATGACGAGCGCTGCTGTCAAGAGGTTAGATGAGATCATTACCTGCTGTGACAATCTCCTGCACTCCTGACATCAGCGCTGTCACTGCCTTCTATTCCCGCTGCATTCTCACATCACGTCTCGTGGACGGCCCGAGACTGTCACTAGCGGTGACGTCACAAGCTCCCACGATACTGCTGAGAACGCGGCGGGCATAGAAGTCAGTGACAGCGCTGACGTCAGGAGTGCAGGAGATCGTCACAGCAGGTAATGATCTCATCTAACCTCCTGATGGCAGCGCTCGGCATCCCCTGCAGAGACCAGGGCTGACCTATTGATGTTAGCTCAGGTCACTGCACTGCTCTCCCAGCCAATGGGAAACATTCTGTTCTTCATTGACTGGGACAGTGACTACGGTATTGATCATCGTGGGACACCTTTATTGGATTATGCCGTACTGGATTTGATTGTTCTTTTCAATAAATTGGTGAAAGAGGGAATGTTTTGGCGAGTGTTTTTTCAAATAAAACTTTTTTTGTTGTCTATTTTTTTTTTTTTTTATTACTGACTAGGTTTGTGATATGAGATATCTGATAGACGCGTGACATCACTAACCCGAGGGCTTGATGCCAGGTGACATTACACATCTGGCATCAACCCCGTTTGCCACCGCACCAGGGCAACGAGATAAGTTGGGGCAAAGCACCAGGATTGGCACATCTAATGGATGCGCCACTTCTGGGGCGGCTGTGGCCTGCTATTGTTAGGCTGGCGAGCATCCAATAACGGTGGACCTCCCTAGTCTGAGAATACCAGACTACAGCTGTCCGCTTTACCTTGGCTGGTGATCCAATTTGGGGGGGACCCCACGTTTTTTTGTTTTAAATTAATGTAAAATAACAGCGTGGGGTGCCCTCTGTTTTGGATTACCAGCCAAGGTAAAGCTGCCAGCTGTGGTCTGAAGGCTGCAGCCGTCTGCTTTACCCTAAAGCTGGCTAAAAAAGATAGGGGGGACCCCACGTTGGTTTTTTTTTGTTTGTTTTTTTTTGGCTAAAAATACAAGGCTAAGCACCCTTTAGTTCCACATGAAAGTCACTAAAGGTTGTCATCTTAGAATAAGCAGGAAGGTGGGACATTATATTTATGTCTTTCTCATCTGTTATCTATCCATCTAGCTATCCATCCATTCGTCCATTCCTTCATTCCTTCATCCTTCAATCCCTCTCTCTGTCTCTATCTATCTCTATTTCTACCCTTCTATATATCTTTGTAGCTGCTTCCGTTTTTTGCGGTCCGCAAAAAAAACGGAAGGCACACGGATGACACACGGACCGTAAACGGAACGGACCGATGTCATACGGATGCATCCGTGAAAGAAATGGACAGTTTTTTTGCGGCCCGCAAAAACGGAACGGACATGTGAATATAGCCTGATAGTGCCAGTATAGCACTGGCTTTAGCTTATATACGAAAATCCTGGTGAATGGTTCCCTTTAAACTTCACTTTTTAACTTCATTTTCTAATAGTTTCTAACATGTCTCCAATAAATCCTATAATAATTCACGGTCTAATCTAATTGGAGTAAAATATAACTTATTTTTCCCATTAAAAATATTTAGAAAAGACACCAAACATTATTATTTTTTTTTTTTCCAAAATTCCTATAAAGCTCTCCAGGGCAGAGATAAATGGACAATAAATGGAGCCTATATGATTAACATTAAAGTGTCATTGTCAGTCCACCTAGCAATGCTTTATCAAAACAGATTCCTGGTGACCAGCAACCTTGTCGGTATGTGACCACATCAAGCACATCTAAAAGTATATGAAGAAGAAAAAAAAAATGGAAAAAGGGTCTAGCACTCCAAAAAAAACTTCATCTTTATTCCATATGAAATATAAAACCTGTGAACATGGAAAAGACATACATACAAATCATAATCTAAAAATATACATTGCTAGCCTCTGATGATTCAATATTGAACAAACGCATAGGCATATACTTCTAGGGCAGTTAGATAATAATCTAGTAATCTAGTGTTAGCCTGCCTATAGAACTAAATGCCAGTGGCTCCCGGGAGGAAAAAAAAAAAAAAAAAAAAGAGTTAATTTTCTCCCAGTTGCCGCACTTTTAGAAAGAGGCCCGGACAGCATTGTAACACTAATAACCTGCAGATTAACTCTATATCTACAGGTTAATAGTATTTGGGGACACAACAGGCTCACTAAAAACAATAGGTTATTTTCTGACAACACAATTCCCTTTAAATGCCAGGTATAGGGAATATATGGAAAGTTTCTTTTTAGCCACCTGTGTAACCCTTAATGAGTGGAATTGTCGCGGGCGGAGGAGGGGACGCTGCGCTCTCCCACTGCTCGAGTCCGGGTGCTGCTGCTCGGTGGTGGCTCGAGCGGTGGGCCGGATCCCGGGGACTCGAGCGGCGTGAGTGAAAAGGGGGGAATTTGATTGTGGGGGATTTGGTTATTGTCCGTGACGCCACCCACGGTTGTGGTGATATTGGTAACACCACCGCTGCTCTGGACGGGAATCCCGGGAGCGGTGACAGGGAGCAGCCTGGATGTTAGTTCTCCCCTCCGTGGGTAGGGGGTTGGTTGTCCCGGGGCCCGGTGAGGGGGTAGGGATGGATGGCAGGCAGGTTGCGGGGCCTGGCGAGGTGCAGGGTCGCAGGGGCATGGCTGTGGTACTCACTCAGCCAATGATGAGGACACAGTTCTCGGTAAAACAAACGGCTGGATGGACGGGTCCCACAGACTTCTGCGGTGTTGTTTCTCCTGGCAGGTTGGTGATGACTGCCTTTCCCTGCACCTATGTACTGTAAACGGTTCCAATGGGTTCCCACCGGTAACCCGCTCCCCAGCTTGGATATGGGCTGGAGGAGCCCCTTTTGCCCGCAGGCTCTGGCCCTGGGAACTTTAGCCTTGGCGGTGACTGTGTTTCCCTCTCTCGGTTGGACTGTTGCCTTCTGTCGGGACTTGGCTGCTGGGAAACCCAGGAGGTTCCCTTTGCTAACGGATTTGGCAAATTCACGGCGACTCCTAGCCTTGCCGGGGTCCGCAAGCCCCTGCCAGATGGTGCTGACTTCTCTTTGTGTACCGGTCCAGTACCGCCGAGCCACCGCCCGTCCACGGTCCTTACAGTAGACTCCGATAGGCCACTCCTGCAGACGGTCACCACCGTCTGCCAACCTTGCTGATCTGTTCGGGCCACACACCCGGACGCTGTCAGATAGTTGCTCCACTACCACACTTTCCTTCCTCCAACTTCAAACTCCACAACTCAACTGCTTTCCTTCCAAAACTCATCTAACTTTCTTCCCGCCTCCAGGACTGTGAACTCCTCGGTGGGCGGGGCCAACCGCCTGGCCCACCCCCTGGTGTGATCATCAGCCCCTGGAGGGAGGCAACAAGGGTTTTGTCTGACTTTGGTGTGCCTGACCGGGAGTGTGGGGTGTGTTGGTGTTGTTCTCTGTGGCCCCTGGCTTGTCCAGGGCGCCACAGATTTGTATGTGTATAGCAATGTGATAGGCATGTACAGATGGAAGAGATACTTACAGGTAAAGACTCGGGTTGCCAGGCTGCTTTGCTATTTTCATTATGGCGAAATGCTGCTTGTTCGGAATAAGCCACGTCCATGTTGTAGACATTAGATGCCTCAGAACTTATTAAGGTGGAAGGCGCTTTAACGTAAAAGGGAATTAATTAATTATACAAAAGTTGTGTACTTTGCTTTCACAAAATAAGAATAAGATTTAACTTCAATAGCCCCATTTTCCATACATTACCCTAATCCCATTGCTTTACTCATCTAGCTATACATATACGATATAGGGATTAATAATGCTTACTTACATTTTGTAGTATTCTCCAAGAAACCATTTGTGCCGTCTGATACATTTCTTTCATCTGTTCCATTCTCCTCCATAACAATGTTCTGTATGAAGATAGAAAAATTAAAATGGACAGGAAAAAAAAAAAAAAGGTGTTGAACATTATTAATTAGCGAAATGCAATTACTTTGGAACGTTAAGACTGCGTGCCCACGATCAGTGTTTGCAGCGTTTTGGACGCAGTATGCTTCAGCTGCGTCCAAAACGCTGCATTGTACAATACAAGTGTGACGCCCCTGACTATCTCAGGGTGTCACAGGGGACTGCATCCTCTATTTCTATAATGCAGGACCTACCCCCCCCCATGGTTCCAGGTTCCTGAAAACCGGCATCACTCCCATCAGCACCACAAATCCCAACCACGCCTTACATCATGACCTGTCAGACACACCAGTGGGTTGGTCTAGCTGGAAAAGGGCCACCCACCTAGGGGTCAGGCAGACTGGTGGGAGGGAAGGAAGTCAGTTTAGAGTCAGCTCTCAAAGTGAGAGGAGAGTGGAGCTGAGAGCAGCCCTTGGTGAGTGAGGAGCTGGGAGTTCTAGCTCCCTGGAGTGACCTAGTTTGGGTTGCAGACGATGGTCCGGGACCAGAAGAGTCGCAGACCCGGTCACAGGTCATTGGGAGAGGGTGCCCAGACTTAGTCTTGGAGGACGGTCGGCACCGAAGAGTCCAGTAACCGGACTGGTAACAAGCACAGCGGGGTACAGGACCCTAGTTCAGGGAGTAGCTTCACGCAACCTGATAATTAACCTGTGGAGGACAGTCTCTTTATGAACTTTCCCCAAGAGCTCAGAGATCGAAGGCACCAGCACAACAAGGTGGATAGAGTTTTCCAGCTTATGCAACCTACTGAGATCCAAAGTGCCAGCCATTGAGAGCACATCTCCACTTTATATAGGGAGCGGGACCCTGACTGCTTCAGGCCAAAGGGTCACAAGAATAACTAAATTTGTGCATTGAGGAAGGCTCCGGACCATTAAAGTGATACCGGTGGGAGCGGACACCCAGACGGGTTCCCCAAAGTGGCAGTGGTACCCAGAGACTTTGGTTTACTACAGTGTGTGAGTCTGCTTCATTAGCTGCATCTAACATCACAACAACCTGAGTGAGTACACTGCCCCTCTCCCTGCATTCTGCCTGCTCAGCAAGCCTGCACAGCACCATCCACCACCTGTGCAGAATCTCGGGGCCTCCATACCTGCGGATGGAACTGACACCTAGCTGCCCCACGTCATCCGCCCTGCTACTACCCTCGGCAGCGGTGGTACTCCCTTCTTACCGCAACCCGCAGATGGTGTCACAAACTAATCCCCTGTAAATATCTCCCCCCTTTTCAATCGAGTGGCCGCTGAGCCCCGGGTCCGGGGACCCTCGAGCCACAGCAATCCCGGATCCGAGCAGTTCGCCTGCTTAGGGGCGGCACACAAGCACAGTGGATGGATTTCTAGAAATCTTGTGCCCACTGTGCTTGTTTTTCCGCAGCAAAAACTGATGTGCTGTGTGTCTCTCCACACCGCAGCACGTCAATTGTTTGCTGCGGATTCGCATGCGTCCCCCGAAGGGAGAACACAAGTGAGAGACCACAGCGCACTGAACCCTGATTGTGGGCACGAGCAGCTGCGGTCTCCTGCATTCTCCTGCGGTGGAGACTCGCAGACCCCGCAGGTCAGCACCCGCTGTGTCCAGGATGCAGTGAGTCCTGATCGGGAGCACATACCCTAAGAAGCAACGCAACTATCATAATAAAGAAAATGCATCAACACTAGGAAATGTAAGACCTTCAGTTATTTGGATGATAATTAACAAGGCCTCCATTACAGGTCCCACATAAATTGTTCTCAGACTCGAGAATACCCTGAAATTCCCCCGTTTCAGTGTGTTCTTGCCTTCCTAGTGTGTCCCCATGGGCTGCCCCACTGCGGTTATCCCCGATTGGTATATGTGCCGGTTATTCAACTGGATCAGCTCCAGATCCTGCCGTTGGCACTGGTCACTATAAGGCTCCAGGGTCAGCAAAGGTCCATGCAGGCTCAATGCCATGCTACTTCGCTATCCACCAACGGAGAGAGTGGGCTAATGGCGCATAGGACAACAAGTGTATTCCAAATTGGATACTCATTAGTTATCCTGTATCCGCCAATCAATACATACAGTATCTTGTACTAGAAGCCATTTTATACTGTTGCAGTAGTAAAAACTGAGTAATTCTGTAAAGAGGAGGCATTCCTTTTCAAAAGCACTTTGACTAGAACTGAATTTTCTACCTAAAGTTTTGGACACCATATTTCATTTTTGCACAGCGTATTATGCCATGGCCGAGGGTAGCTGAGACCTGTGAAAAGTAGTAGTCTTAGAACCCAAAAGAGGTACATAGGCTGGAGCTACCCTGTAAGTTACATATTGGCAGAGCTAGCGGTGAGAGAGAATAGTCTCAGGGACCCGTTGAGACTTTGTTGACCAACAGTCACTTTGTCACAGTTTGGTGGGGCCGACTAAGTTTTATTTTTTGTTTGTTAGTAGTGATGGGCAAACATGCTCGCCATTGCTCATTACTCGATAGACCAGTGGATTGCACCGACATGACTCTAGTACGGAGCATAATGGAAGTCAATAGGAATTTTAAAACTCACATGCTAGAGGCTCGATTGAGTAACGAGCAAGTGGTGACCATGTTCGCCCACCATTATTTGTTAGGTTTGTTGTTTGTTTGTTTTTTTTTGTTTTTTTTTAAAAGGGCTGCATTTGGGTGCAGCTTATGTGATCAGTAGAATTTACTAACAATAGCCACCCAAAGTCTATAATACGGGTCCATCAGTCAAGACTTTATGATCACAGGGTGATAAAAGGATAAAAGCAATGGTGATTATTGGCGATTATTTATGAATGCTTCACTTAAACAATTGGGGAACAAGTCCCTATAAAATTAAATTTCTCGACTCTCTAGCAATCAAACAAATAGGCAAACACCTAAAGAATGAGAAAAATGCTTGTTTGCAATATCAGCAGCACATCATCTTCTGTACACAGCAGGTGTGCTGCCGAGGACATGATCTATGTACACAGTACAATCATATTAATTGTTCTATGTGCATATAATGGTGGTCAGCCTGTCTATACTAGCCATTAAACAACTGCGATTAGCGTCCATGTGGTCAATCAGAAGACAATTATTGATGGCGCTCAACAGATGTAAAGCCGACATAAGTCTTTTAATATTTGGAGGTGGGGTAATAATTGCCACAGATAAAGTGGGTAATCACAGCAGCTGAGGATACTCACAGTTTTGCTGGCTCTGTTAAACACATCTCTGACATCTCGTGTATGCTGTTTGGTTCTTTTGCGAAGGGATCGGTTATAGCTGTCGATGCGACGCTGTACAGCTTCGGTCTGTGTTCGTGTAAGGGTTGATAAGATTAAGACATTGTCTTCTGTAGGACTCTGGTCTCCAATAAGAGGGGAGAGGCCGGTGTCTTGTAGCCAATCTTCTTCTGCTTCTCCTTCTAAAAGTAAGGATATAAGGAGAGGAGACTTGTGACAAATTATTACAATCTGGTAATTACATGCACAAATTTGCTCCATTTAAAACACAAGTATTTAGGTTTATACTTTCAGTCTTACCTCTTCCATGTGGCAAGAATATTTTCAAGAATAAACCAAAGCCGCTGCGAATTTTACTGGAAAACCAATATGTTAAGAACCAGAAGGTCCTTGGTAAGAATATTTTCACCTTGACGCTAGTATCAAATAATCACCTCTGCATTAAGGCTGTCTTCTGTGCTGCACTGTTACAATATAGCAGAGCTGTTAATGTGTTTGTAAGGAGACCAAGGTTAAGGGAACCTGTCAAGTCCAATATGCACCCAGAAATACGAGCAGCCTTGGGTGTGTAGCACCCACGGGGCAAGAGTTAAATTACTCGTTGCCAGGCCTGGCGATGTCGGGTCTTGGGGATGTCATGGGTGGCCCTTTCTGCCCAGTTTCATGGTCCCGAGGTGTACAATAAAAGAAGGGGTTCGGGGTGACTATGGTGGAGGATTGTTTTTGTGACGCCACCTGCAATACGCGGCCAGGAAACTAGCCACCGCTGCTGTCGCTGTCCTCCAGGGCGGATGGTAGTAGCAGCTAAGATGTTACTGCTCCCCACAGGTGGAGTGGGCCCCGGGAGAGGATGATGAGGGGAGTAGTAATGGCGGGTGCCAAAGCGCGAAGCGCCGGCAAGGACAGGCAGACACAGTCTCTGCGGGTTCAAAGTTTTCTTTACGCACAGTTCTGGTTTTACCTGGAAGATGCCGGTCACCACCGTGATGAGCCCTAGCTGATCCCGAGCAATTCGAGGTCACTGCCGGTGTTCCCACTGTGAGTCATTTCTGGTCGGGGTCCCACCAATCCCGGTGTAGGTGGAATGTGGAACGGGCCGCGGTGTTGCCTGCACTCGCCGCAGACCCTGGAATCCCGTGTAGCTGTAGAGAATCTGGACTGAGCTGTAAGCTCCAAGCCACAGGTCCTATGGCGCTCCCAGAAGTGTGAGGTAAAAGAAGATTGGACCAAGGTCCCAGGTGGGTGTCTCACCATAAGCTGTGTCCTGGGCTAACTGACTGTATGAAGATGCTCCTTCCCTTTTCCACAAGTGGTGCCGCCCCCCAGGTGGTTGTCCCAGTGAACAGGCAAGTTGGGACATGCTTCGTGATGGCCACCCCCCTATCTACCCCAGGGCCATTCCCATGGTGGGAAAGCACCTAACTGTGTTTTGTGTGTGAATGTGAGAAACACCAGCAATTAACCTCTCCTTACCCGGGATGAGTACTACATCTTAAAGGGAGATGCAGTACCCTGTGACGACTGAAGCCTCAGGGGCGCCACAGGTGCATATTGCTAATCCCTGCCTAACTGTCCCTGTATACACTAGCATAGATAAAAGACAGCTTTCGAAAAATTATTTCTAAAGATCTTTTATCTTGTGCTAATCACCTAATACCTCCCAAGCGTCCCAGATTCAGAAGGACGGTCCCCTCTCCCGCTGTCCTGCTGCTCACAGCTGTTGTCCTGGCTACTCCCCTCAGTTCATTGCATAAATTAAATTGTCAAATGGCTTTTGTTTACTAGGAGAGGCCAAGACTCAAACTCCTTGTCCATAGGCAGCAGCTTTACTATTGAGCCACTGCCTGTACTGAGAGACATAGGAGGATTTAGAAATCTTGACCTGCCACTAAAAATCATGGGTAGAGCGGTGCTAGGCCCTCAATTGTTAACCTGTTAAATCCTGGTGTCAAGCTCTGTCAGCAGAATGTTACCCCTTCATGACCAATGACTTAGATCATTGGTCGTGTTCCTGCGTATCAGCAGACATGTGCGGTTAACAGGCACAGGTGGATCTCTAATGCAGCATCGCTCTGATCAGGAAAAGCGATCAGACTGTGCAGTGATAAAGTCCCCTAGGTGGGACTTGTAAAATCAATAAAAAACAAAAAAATTACACATATGTGGTATTGCATAGTTCAGAAATGCCTGGATTGATCAAAATATAAAAATCAATTAATCTGATAGGTACACGGCCTGGCGAGAAAAAAAAATTCTAAAAGACAAAATTAAGTTTCTTTGGTCAACGCAGCATTGCATTAAAATGCAATAAACAGGCGATCGAAACATCGCATCTACACAATGGTATAATAAAAAATGTCAGCTCAAGGCTCAAAACATAAGCAGTTACTGAGCCCCAGGTCCCAGAAAAAGAGAACGCTACGAGTCTTGGAAAATGACAACAAGAGCGCAATTATTTTTTGGGACAAATTGCTGAATTTTTGTCACCCCTTACATAAAAGTAGAAGTATACATGTTTGGTATCTACAAACTCATACCAACATGGGGCATCATAATGATATGTCAGTTTTACCATATAGTGAATAAAAAAAATAAACAAAACTATTTGGAATTTCACTTTTTCTCAATTTCTCCCCGTTTGTATTTTTTTTCCCGATTTCCAGTACTCTACATGGTAAAAAGAATGGAGTCAAAGTACAACTTATCCCGCAAAACATAAACTCTCATTTGGCTATATTGACAGACAAATAAAGTTACAACTCTTTGAAGAAGGAGAGGAAAAAAACAAAACTGAAAAATGGAAAACAGCTCAGGAGTCAAAGAGTTAAAGCGAACCTGCCACCAGAACTTTCTCTTATTACCTGTGGCTCTTACATACAGACAAAAACATCTTATTATACTAAGCTGAATGGTGGTCGGGTCCGAATGGTGTCGCTGCTCTCGGTCCAGCACCTCCTTCCCAGCTCCGTGTGGATGACGTGTGTTAAGGCATTAACAGATGCCTCTATTGTGTTTCTGCACATGCGCACTTTGATCTGCGCTCAGCAGCGAAGATCAAAAGTACTGTAATGCGCATGCGCGAGGAAAGGTCAAAGGCCATCCGCGCATGCGCACTATAATACTTTGCTCTGCCCTCAGCAGGGCAGAGAAAAGTGCGCATGCTCAGGAGCGCAATGGAGGCCTCTGTTAATGTCGTAGGACACGTCATCCGCATGATGCTGGGAAGGAGGCGCCGAACCGAGAGCAGCGACGCCCATTGGACCCATCCACCCTTCCGGTGAGTATAATAAGATGTTTTTGGTCGGTATATAACACTGAGTGAACTACGTAAGATGTGTCATCCACGCGAAGCAGGCATGGAGGACGGTAACCGTACAGGATAGTCGAGGCTCCGACCCAGAGACCAGTGCCGCCATTGGACCCGACCGCCCCACAGGTGAGTATAATAATGGTCTTTTATACATTACAGAGTGGTATGGGGACTTATATACAGCATTCTAGAATGCTGTATATAAGAGCTGACTGGTGCTGGCCGCAAGATAAGAAAATATCCTGGTGTCAGCTTCCTTTTAACAGGCAGCGGCATGGGGGGGTGCACCATCTTAAACTCCCAGCAGCACACCCCTGATGTGATCGTGGGTCACTGATGGGTTGCTATGACTGAATGGATCTGCTGAAGACCTCCGTGCTGGTCATAGCAGAATTCCTTTGAAACCCTCTATGTGGACGGACTACAAGGGAGACTGATTTTCACTATATGCAGCAATTCTATCAGACAATCAACTACAGCTTCAAGTCTGCTAAAGGGACTATTAAAAATAGTGAAAAGTAAAAAAAAAAAATAAAAAAAAAAAATCGTTTTTTAAAAAAAAAAAAAAAAAGTGAAAAAAAAAAGTTAAAATTACCTCCCTTTTGCCGCATTAAAAATAAAACAATACATTTTTTATAGTACACATGGTATCACCAAGTTCAGAAATGTCCAATCAAATATAGAATATATTTAACCTGACCGATAAATACTTTATAAATAGAAATTCAAGAATGCCGAAATTAAGTGGTTTTTTTTGTGGGGGGGCGGCAATACCACAAAAAAATAAATATGCTGTTAACAAAACGATCATACGGTTATATCTATCCCGAAATAGTATGGAACGTCTCTCCCCCACATAAAATAAGCCATCACACCGCTCCATTGGCTGGATAATTTAAACGCTACCGGTCTTGGAAAATGGTGACAACCCCCTTTTTTTTTTTTTTTTAAGCAGGAAAATATTTTAAAAACTGATCATGTTTGGTATTGCTGTAATCATATTGATGAGCAGAATCAAATATTGTCTCCGGGTCTATATCGTGGTTTAAAATAAAACAATTGGTGTAGGGTCCTCCTCGTATTGATACCAGGACAGATACAGCCATGACTATGGCTACTAGCAATGTGCTTATCAAAATATAAAGGAAAAACATGCAGGGTTTTTTTTTTGTTTTTTTTTTTAATTTAAATCATTTTTTTCATCTATATAAAAAACAAACCGCATGTGGTCCTCCCTAATTTTGATACTCAGCCATGATAAAGCCCTATAGCTGGGGGCTGGTATTCTCAGCCTGTGGAGTCCCATGGTTATTGGGACCCCCCAGGCTAAGAACAGCAGTCAAAAGCTGCACCGGAATTGTCGCAACCATTAGATGTGACAAGCCCAACGCTTTAACTGGCCCTAGTGCAGTGGCAATTAGGGTAATAAAAAAGGTTAATAACAGCCCACAGCTGTCACTAAGCTCTAGATTAGTAATGACATGCGTCTATGACACCCCCAATCACCAATCTATAAGTGAAAGTAAATAAATAAAACACTGGAAAAATCCTTTATTTGAAAGAAAAAGAAACACCCAATTTCAACACTTTATTAAGCCCCCAAACACCTCTGAAGGTCCAACGTAATCCACACGAGGTCCCACAACAATTCAGTACTGCTACATCTGAAATTACAATGCGCAGTCATCGAAAATGACTGAACGCTGTAACTGCAGGCAGAGAGTGAGCCGCGATCAGCGGTGACATCACTCAGGTTAGTTACGGTCATAGCTGGACGTTCACCTGTGACCGCAGGTAACCTAAGTGACGTCACAAGGTGAATCGCGTTCATGCCTGCGGATCACCAGGGTTTCATGCAGATCCACCAGCATGAACTCACTGCACCTAGGCCTCGCGTTTTTTACTGAGAGACCTTGCTGGAGGGAACTCTGGTGACATAGGTGCCCTGGTCTATGATGTGATCCGCAGTTCAGTAACCCTGGGTCGTCATGGTGATGATCCAGGGTTACCATGGCAGTGATCGGGTCCCTGTCATCACATTACAGGGACCCGATCACCAGGGAGAGGTAAGTGCTTCCCTCTTCCTGCCACCTGAATACTACCAATGACAGTCATGCCAATACTTGACATGGCTGTGATGGGCAGGGAGAGGATGGTTTTAACATTTTCCGATCTTTGCTGATCAAGATCACTCATCTCTACTGCAGGGAACCCCAGTGACGTCAAAAGCACAAAAAAACGCACACAAATAAAAGCAAATTGGGCATTACAAATGCATTTTTTCCTGCATTTTTCACTGACTCCGCTGAAGTACATTTGGGGAAAAGAAACCAAACTAAAACAATTAATATGCTGCTTATTATTTCAGGAACAAAAAAAAAGCAAGGCAAAAAGAAGCAGCGTGTGCACAGCAAGTCATGATTCTCAGACTTTGCTGGGATGATTTTTCCTTGGTTTTATGGATAAAAAAAAACAAAAAAAAAAAACGCAAAAGCAAAAGAAAACCCCTGTGGGTACAAGGTCTAATTCCGCGCTTCTAGTGCGTCACCACAGGGAGCACCCATATTAGGCGGGGGAAGGGCGGGAATAATCACACGACAGTCTCTGGTAAAAACAACTGGAACTTCTTTATTGCGGCACACTCCGAATCCATACTTCGGGTCCATAGGACCGCTCGTGCTGCTTCCAAATATCCTCAAAGGAAAAACTCCGCTTCAGGACTACTTGCCCTGGGTACTGTCCTCCAGCAGCTTATTCCCTTGTAACTCTCCCCTCCCCCCCGGAATCCCCTCTGTGCAGCTACCGTGCCTCACTCGTGCCCCCGTCCAGGCGCGCAGCCACTCCTGGCCAGTACAAGGTTCCAAGAGGTCCCACTGGGATCTGAGTGCCAAAGACCCTCTGGTCCGAGGTTGATCTGCCACCCGTTCGCTGGGTAAATTCTTGACACCTGAGGGGCTGTGGGGGGGAGATACTCCCTTGCTAGCCAGGCCCTGGCACTGGGCCTTGCTATATCCTTCAGGTCCTGCCGCTTGACCCACTAATCACTTCCTGCACACATTCTAATACCCTCTGTTTCTCCTCACATGGTATTTACAAAACATAAAAAACACACATTTTCCTAGTACATGACCAGCGGTGACCGCCAGGTGGAGCCGAACGGCACGCTCGTTCATCTCTGCTACATTTTACATATACATTACAATTACATTGCAATTCCGCTCTGCTATACTTTACAAATGCATTTGTGAAGCCCTGGACTATTCAGGTCATCAAAGGGTTCTGCACGCTCTTTATTAGTGCAGTATTCACCCCCCCCCCCCCATGGTTCTGGGTCTCCATCCTGCAGTACTGCCTCCATCAGCATTCACAAATCCTAGATACACTTTGCACCACACCTGTCAGGCACATCAGTAGTGGGCTGCTTAAACAGGAATAGGGCCGCCCACCTAGGGGTCAGGCAGGGAGGTTTGAGGTGTCAAGGGAGTAGAGTAGGAACCCTCGAGCTGTGAGGAACTCTGAGGAAGCTGGGAGATGTAGCTCCCATGGGAGAAGCAGACTAGGTCGCAGACGGCGGACTGGACCTAGAGGAGTCGGACCCCCGGTCGCAGGGGGATTGAGGCTAGGTGCCTGGGACCTGTCTTGGAGAACGGTCAGCAGCCTGGTCCTATCACCGGTCCGGGACCGAAGGCACGTCAGGGTACACGGACCCTAGGAAGGGGAGAAGCTTCAGGCGACACAGCAATTAACCTGCGGAGGACAGGGCCTTTATGGACTGTTCCCACGAAGCTCAGATCGGGGGCACTAGCACAACCAGGGGGATAGGGCTTTTCTAGCAAGTGGCCCACTGAAATCCCAAGCGAGAGCTCCTGAGAGCAGGCTCCCTCACTTAGCCATAGTGGGGAGCGGGGCCCGGAAAGCTCCAAGCAACCGGGCCACAACGGACAATCTAAAACTTTGTGCCAGGAGGCAGGTTACGGACCACCGGCAGTGCTGAAGGATGCCGGACGAGTTCCCCTCGAGAGGCAACGGCATTCAGAGACTTTGTTTACCCTGTTGTCCGCGTCTGCTTCATTGCTAAGTGAATACCCGACTGACCCCTGCACTGTGTCCCTGCATCACCATCCAGAGTCCCGGGGCCTACCCCTACCTGTGGAGGGCAACGTCACCTAGCTGCCCCACTCCATCACCCCGGGTACTCCCAACGGCAGAGGCGGTACTATTACTAGTATTACTGCACACCACGGGTGGCGTCATGAACTATACCAAATCCCCTGTAAATACTCCCTTTGCCATTTGAGTGTGGCCCCTAGCCCCCGGGTCCAGAGACCCTCGAGCCACGAGCAACCACCATCCCCGGATCAGAGCAGTTCGGTCCGCTGCAGGGGCGGCACACATTATAGTTACATCACAATGACACTACCTTCGTAGGAGAGGATGCTGTTCGCCCCCTCTCATATTAGGTGGTATTGATTCTGTTGCTAATCGCAACTGCTCTTCCAGATCTGCATCAGTTTGGAGCGTAGTTGACTCCGATCTGTGTTCAAAACATTGCATGTCTCCTCATAGTGGGAAATTGATCACTATCACATTATATTGGTAGAACTCAAATCAGCATCACATCTTGACACAGACAATATATACTTCACAAAGGATATGCAGAAACTGCTGTATATACATCACATAGGATAGATCAAGACTTCTGTATATACATTACCCACAATACAGAGATTGATGTATATACACTTCACATAGACACAGACTGCTGTAGATACACATCATAGGAAGAAAAATAAGACTACTGTATATAGATCACACAGGAAAAGCAGAGACTGCTGTATAAAAACATCACATATTGACACAGACCGCTGTATATACACATCACTCAGGAGACAGACGGCTTTATATACATACAGAAGATGCTAAGGCTGCTGTATATACATCACACAGGATACACCAAGACTGCATTTACAATACATAGGAGACACCAAGACTGCTATAGACACACACACACACACACACACACACACACACACACACATACACATACACATACACACCTCATCAGAGTCACCAAGACTGCTATAAAAGTTGTGCAAGCCAGCTAGTCAGAACGGCAGTCGCAAGGTGCAAAGGAGCTCTGAGCAGTGCTGGGAACAGAAGGCATAACAAAATTTGTAAATAATGTTATAAATGTACTAGTCACAAATATGGCAAGGGGGCGGTGGGAGAAAAAAACCAAACTGTATACATGCATCAAGTCTGCTGAGTTGGAGAATAACCTTCATTAACAGATATGTTGTCTCTAAATCGAGGTAAGCCGCCCCGCGTCAGCAGCCGGGCTGCTCGGATCCGGATCCGCGGTGGCTCGAGGATTCTACGGACCCGGGGGTCGTGCGGCTACTCAAATAAAAGGGGGAGTATTTACATGGGGCCATTTTGTTAACGTTCGTGACACCACCCGTGGTGTGTGGTAAGGGTGAAGTACCACCGAGGCAGCTGGGAGTACCGGTGGCAATGGAGTGGACAGCTAGGTGTCTAACCCCTCCACGGGTAGGGGCAATGCCCCGGGACTCTGATTGTGTCGGGGTGGTGCCGTCGGGCCGGTAAGGGTTAATTGCGTACTCACTCAGTCCAATAACGCTAATGCTGACAACCGTGGTAAACCAAAGTTCTTTATGTCGCTGAAGCAGGGAGGGAGCATGCCTGGATCCCGTGCCCGTTGGTGTTGCTCGTTAGCCTGCGACCTTAACCTTGGCACCTCTTGTCTGTAGTTGGTCTCTTAGCATGAAACTAAACGGGTCCCGATCACCAGTATGGCTAACTGGGTGAGCTTGCTCTCAGGGTTCACGCTTGGGATTTTCTGGACTATGCAGTGGGAAAGTCCTATCCCCCTCGTTGCGCTAGTACCCAGATTTTGGAGCGGGTGGAGAACGGATCTTGAAGGCTCCATCCTCATTGGTTAAATTACCAGGATGCATGAAGCTACTTCCTGGCCTAGGGTCCACGTACCCAGTCGTGCCCTGGCCCCTGCCCGGTGATGGCACAAGACTGCCGGCTGTCCTCCTCGACAGTCCGTGCCCCTTGTCACGATCCCCTGTAACCGGGGTCCAGCTCCTACCAGGCCCAGACCAACGTCTGCCACCTAGTACCAAGGAGCCCAGCTCCTGACCTCCTCTCACTTTCACCTCCAACACAACTCTCTCCCCGTGACCTCTCCTCTTGAGAGTCACTCCACAACTCACTGTCTCCTGACACTCCTGACCTCCCCTTAACCAACCCCCCCAAGTGGCCAACCCTATTCCTTTCAGGCTGTTCACTGGTGTGTCTGGTGGGTGTGGGGCAGAGTGTTCCTAGGATTTTGATTAGCTTGTTCTTAGCAACACCAATGGTCAGGGACCCTTAACCAAGGAGGCGGTGGATATCTTGCAGAAGGGCAGATTGCACAATACCCTGTGATGACCTGATAGTGCATCTGTGACGCCCTGGCCTGTGTCTGGCCAGCCTAATAAATACCATGTCTACAAGATGACCTTGGCTTAGGTGGGACAACCTACTAGAACACTGTTCTTACTTTTAAGTCATATTTACTTTGTTTTTATAAAGTACACCCACAAAATTGTATCTCCTAATTCTAACTAATCTGGTCAGTGTTGATGGAATGCAATGAGCGATCCTTCGATTATACTGCCAATAACTCTTAAAATCCAGGATGTTTCTATTTACTGAAATGTATAACAATCAAATAAATGACAAAAAAAATATATTGGACATTTTGTAATATGTGCCTACTATTTAAATATTGTAATACAAGGTTGTCAATACCGTTGTACAGAATTTTTAATTAGTATTCCTTATTTACACCTAAGATAACAAATCAAAAAGAACTATAAAATAAAAAGATAAAGCAAAAGTGAAAAGAAAAAAAAAAACGGACAGTGCCACCTTGTGGGTAAGTAGTTTTCTGCAGGTCTGAACCGGTTTGGTCAATTATAATATACAGTACAGTTGTGAGTCTTGTGACTAAACGTTTTTAAACTGATGTTGGTCTTCACAGTGTGCCACTTCACTTTTTGTAGTACTAATTTGCATTAACTTTCCAAGAGTGATCAGAAATACAAATATAAAATAAACCATCAGATCATCAAGAACCTTGAAAGACAGAGCTCCAACAGCTATGAAGAAGGTTTTAAAGTGCTCAATCAAGTAAGTGCCAGGACGAGGTACTCAAGAAGAATCAGGGACGACATTGGTTCAACACCAGTGCAGAGCTTGCTCAGGAATGGGAGCAGACAAGTGTCAGTGCATCTGCGCGCAGAGTGAGAATGGCCTGGTGTCAAGAAGGGCAAGAAATAAGCAACTTCTCTCCGAGAAAAACATTAAGGGCAGACTGACATTTTACAAGTAGTACTAGGATTGGACTGCAAAGGCCTGGGGGAAAACATTTATGTTTAAGCCCCCTTTAGACAATGGGACATCTTGAAAAATGATGCCACGAAGCATTCTGAGGCCATTCCTGTGTTGGGTTGGAGCACCATGTCACAAGATTGAAGTGATAAGCAAGTGGCGCAATGAACATTTACGGTACATTTTTGGTTAATGGCCAGAAAACTCTACTCAATCCATATGAGAATTTGTGGCAAAATTTCAAAATGCAAATAGAGAAAAAATAGAAATTGTGATAAAGTCCAAGACAAGAACAAGTTGCCACCAGTCAGGATTTGGCCAAGAAGTTGATATCCACGGCAAATTGCAGAAATCCTAAGCATAAATGGTCAATACTATAAATATTGAGTTTTTACATAAACTTGATGCATTTGTCAATAAAATCTTAAAAAAAACCCTAAAATTTATGAAAATACTTAAAATTGTACTTCAGTACCGATAGTAACAACTAAAAGATCTAAAAGCAGTGAAGCAGCAACTGTAACAACTAAAAAAATGTGAATATACACTGTAAATGTTGGCAGGCTGCACGTATTCTTTACATTCTTTGTCTGAAAGAATTTGTGACTCACACAGAAATGTATATATAGGAGAACTGACCTCAAGGTATAGAGCTGATTATAAAGTGATCAACACTAAATTTAAAGGCTCCTGTCAAAAACAGGGATAGGCAGCTGCTATTGTGCCGGTGGCTGATAAAGTAGACTACTGAGCAGGCCAGATGACAGGCTAAAACCTATAATAAGAATGTAGCGATCGCCATGTTACGTAACCTGTGCCTCGCAACATAGTGTATACTTGCCCTAATGGTTATCCAAATGGAGATACCATATACATGTAACTCAAATTAAAATTCTAGATGACAAAGTATGTCATTTACATCAGTATCACAAATTCCATATTGGATACAGAAGAAAATTGCTCAATTTTAGTTAAATGGTAATTGAACTTTTCTCATAGAGCAACAGGACAAACTGATTTCAGAAGCTTTGCATTATGCAGGGATAAGCAAAAGGGTAAAACAATGTTTTTGAACTTTTGCTTTTCAGGCTCCATATCTCAACATCCACTTAATCTACCTTCATATTATAGACAATCATCTTGGCTATCTCGTACATAAATTTGACTTGACACTATTTAGCCTATGATTAGTTATGCAGATTCTTGTCATGTCACTACATTGTTACAGTTTTGCTCATGGCGTTTGAAAAATCTTTCTCTTCCTGTATACTACAAATAACAACTGGTTTTCACATTCCCTAATAGCTCAGTGTGTTATTAGGTTGTTTCCCAAGCAAAAGGTCATTGGTTCGAATCAAGGAGCAACCATGAAGAAGATTTCCCAAGAAAAGAGAAACCCCATCATCCCAAGAATAGAGAAACCGCATCATCCAGCTGATCGATAGCGGCCTCTCGGCCAAGAAAATTGCCAAACTGCATCATGTGACTGCCATGACAGTTGGAAAAATAAGAAATGAAGTCTGTCCAACCATTAAAAAGCAAAGTAGTATGCATCCAGGCAAAATAACAACAACTTGGCACATCACAAAGTCTACCAATTTTGGCGAGACAAACGACAGTAGAGGTAGCTCATATGCTGCATAATAGTGAGATCACAGACCTCCATGCAAGAACCGTGCAACTTAAGTTACACAAGTTTGGAATGGTGGTCTTCAGTATTGTCATAAGAAGTGTTGGCTAGAGTTTGCAAAAAAGTATGAAAAACGGACCGTAGAAGATTAGAAATGGGTGACTTGGAGCGATGAGACGAAAGTCAGTGAACTAGGCTCTGATGGATGTCAATGTGTTTGGAACAAATAATGATAAAAGGGGCTAATGGATCGAGAAATTGAAGGAACTGTCAATTTTGGTGGAGGAAGCCTGATGATTTGGGGTTGCTTCACAGCTAAGGGCATTGGATACTTGACCAGGATCGATGGTGGTCTCAATGCTGAACTATTTGCAAGCTTCTTACAAAACGACTTACTTCGTACACTCGAGTACTACAAGTATGAAAAGGACAAAATAGCTTTCCAGCAGCACAATGACCCAAAACATGCGTTGAGATTAACGAAGAAATAAGTCAATGATAATAAAGTAGAGGTGCTGAATTGGCGCCAAAAGACCGCAGACCTCAACCCAATTGAACACTTGTGGACAGAGTTGAAGAAAAAAAAAATTGTTGTATACATAGCCAGATGAATCAACCAGTATGCACCAATATTAGGAACGTATAGAAGAGGCCTGGGATCAGATTTCGGTTGAAACATGCTTGACTTTGATCAAGAGCATGCCCAGAAAGAGTCGGGCAGTGTTGAAAGCCAAAAGGTGGATTTACAAAATACGAACATATTTATAAAACTTTTAATGTAGATTTTTAAGAGCAAAACAGTAAGAATTCAGTGGCATGAAAAGAATCTGCATAAGTAATGATATGCTAAATAGTTGCAAGTCAAATTTACGTTTGAGATAGCCAAGATGGTTGTCCATAAAATGAAGGTAGCTGACCTCCAGTCTGTGGGTCGTAAATGTCATTTTCTCCAGCCCCCAGACAAATTCCTGCGGACGACAGTGCTCAGTCTAGTGGCCCTGTTTTGCCTTCACTTTAATTCCTTTTTACAAGGCAAACATGCATTTACTACAGAGGAGCATACTTTGAGGGCAGCATTGGTGTACTCTGTGCTCCCATCCCATCAATGAAGACAGCAGCCCTGATGTCTCATGTGATCTTTACAGCAGTTACAGGGTCTTCCATGCCATGTGTCTATGGCAGTCTCAGTGGCTCCTATGCCATGTGTATACAACAGCCTTAGCTTCTTTTAAGCTATTTTTATACGGCAGCCTCAGTGGGGGTGAGCCCCATTAACTCCCTAGTACTCCAAATACCTTATCAGTATGTCTTTGAAGTGTCAGGGGAAACCAAAGCAACTGGAGAAAACCTCACACAAACACAGGAAGAACATACAAACTTCCTTGCAGATGTTGTCCTCTGTGGGATTTGAACCCAGAACACTAGAGCTGTAAGGCTATGTGCGCACGTGTGCGCTCTGCACCGCACCTAAAAGGTGCGCTTCAGAGCGCAGCTGAAAAGCTCCGTTCTGAAGCGCATGGTGCCGGCAGAGAACGTGCGCTCTGCATGCAGCTCCTGCCATAGACAGAGCAGGGGTTGCCGGCAAAGCGCACGGAAGAAGTGACATGTCACTTCTTAGAACGCGCGCTTCGGGAAGCAGCCGAAGCACTTCGGTCTAAGACGCCACGTGCGCATGGCCCCTGCACAATGTCCATAGATTATGCAGGGGACGCAGGACGCATGCAGTTATGCTGCACTACAAAGCGCAGCGTAACTGCATGTAATTACGCAACGTGTGCACATAGCCTAAGGCTACAGTGCCAATCACTGAGCCACCGTTTTTGTATCTATCCAGGATGCAGGGCCTATTCCCAAGGACCCATAAGACCAGTGCTGGTAACAGCAAAACACAATCAAATCCCTGCTTTTTCCCATTCCCAAAGACTGGTGACAGGCTAGGCTTGGACCCAATGGATGGCCACCTAGGGGTGGAGCCAATCCAGTCCACTAGACGACATCCAGGGGGGAGGGGTCAGACAGTCAGTGAGTGATAGTAAGTAAGTGGAAGTGAGAGGAGACGGACGTAACTGCACTGACAGGAGAGTGTAACGGTGACCTGAGGGCCCAGGCATGTGGTTGCCGGTGGAGTACTCCCGGAACTATAGCACCAACAGGGTACAGAGCCCTAGGTCAGGCAAATGCTCCAGGCAGACCTGATAAAATCTGCACAGTGAGTGGACCATCCAGGACCTCACTGACCGTAAAGTTTGGGACACAGTAGCAATGGGAGAACCGGGGAGCAGGACCAGAGGAACCGACCCCAAAGGGTTCAAGCTACCTGTCATACAGACTAAGGCTGAGAGACTACCAGGAGGGGACCCCCAGATGCTTCAAGCCACGGGGATCCACCAACCAGAGACAGGTGCAGGGGAAAATAGCCACCAGGGCATCACACCACCACTGGAACTAAAAAGGGACCAGTGGTGAGGACCAGCCTTCATCGGGTTGCCAGGCTTTAGAACATCATGAGTAAAGAGACCACTTACATTGCAATCCCTTGTGTGGCCTACGTTCTTTCCGCGCCCAACATTATCTATCCCCTGAGGCCTGGCCCTACTTGCGGAGGGCCCAACATCCAGGCTGCCACTAACACCAGTCCCAGTACTGAAAACTGTGCAGCGGCTGCTCCACTAAAATATCCGCAACCTGGAAATGGCATCATGACAAAAACTTATTACAACTCCCCTGTAAATAACCCCCTTTTTAAAGCGACCCCCAGGGTCACTGAACCGGGCAACAGCCACCCAGTGACATATCCCAGCAGTAAACTGCCCGGGACAGAGTACCCCATAGCCCTGGGGCGTGACAGAGGCAGTCGATGGCTGTGGCACTTACGTAACCTTGGCAGCTAATCAGTGAGTATAGAAGCTCTGCTAGTGTAGATTGAACACCCAGCTCAGAGCCACTGAGTTCACAGATTGGCTATGGTGGTGTCGACATGGTGCCTAGCATTGGCTACAGCGCAGGCATCAAGACCAGTGCTGGACCTGGGGAGAGTGAGTACATCGCTTTTTTTTTTTTTTTTTTTTTTTTTTTTTTTTAATATAACCTTATTTGAAAGGGAATGTGACGCCCTGGACTAGCCAGGTAGTCACATACATAACAACATGCACCCACCCTCTCCACCCTAGACAGTAACAACAGTCAGACAAAAAACCCTTGTTGCCTCCCTCCAGGGCCTGATGTCCACACCAGGTGGGGCGGAGCCAAGTGGTTGGCCCCACCCACCGAGGAGTTCACAGGCCTGGAGGCGGGAAAGCAGGCAGTCGAGTTTAGGAGGTGAAAGTGAGAGGAGTAAAATGTCTGCGTGTGCCTGGGTAGGAGCCCAGGCACTGACAGCAAGGTTGGCAGATGGTGGTGGCCGTCTGCAGGAGTTGGTGTAAATCTGCAGAGCTGTAAGGACCGGGGTCAGGCGTTGGCCCGCCGGTACTGAACCGGGGAGCGGAGTGAAGCTAAGCACACAGGCAGGGCCATCGGACCCCGACCAGGCTTGGAGCCGCCGTCAATAGTCAAATCCAAGTGTGACAGGAACCCCAGGGGTTTCCCAACAACCAAGTCCCGACAGAAGGCAACCGCTCACACCGTGAGGATATACAGCCACCGCCACAGGCTAGAGATCCAAGGGCAAGCGCCTGCGGCCAAAACGGGCTCCTACGGCACCTATACGCCGGGGACCGGACTACCGGTGGGCAACCACAGGAGTCAGAACATTCTAAAAGGTGCAGGGAAAGAGCCACCATCAGCTGTCCGGGGAGAGCACAACAACACTGCAGCCGGCTGCGGGACCCGTCCATCCGGCCTTTTTGGTTTACCAGAGACTCTATCAGTGATTGTCTGAGTGAGTACACCAGTGCCGTCCGGCACCGCGCCGCGCTGTCCCTGCAACCCTGCACCACAGCCATCCAGCCTCCCCGTTACACCACCGGGCCCCGGGATCACCAACCCCCTACCCACGGAGGGGACAACATCCTAGCTGCTCTCTACCATCTCTCTCCCTTTTCACTCACGGGTGAGGAGCGCTGCTTGAGTCCCCAGGTCCGGCCCACCGCTCGAGCCACCGAGCAGCAGCAGCAGAAGCCCCGGACCCGAGCGCGGCGAGCGCGTCCCCTCCGCCCGCGACAGGAACAACCCCTTTAATTAGTATTGCACATCCTAAAAGTGAACTAAAATATGTTTTATTTTTATTTATATTTTTTTAAAAAGGTTCACATTTGTAAAATGGAATACCATGTGACTTTCCAGGATTATTATTACTATTTAGTAACATTTAAAGGGTATTAGCCACATTATCACAGCAACCTGGAGATCATTACACCCAGAAAATCCAAAGAAGACTGAATAATACGAGTTCTTTTGTATCAAGTTTGTAACAATCGCATTTCTAAAATGTTCCTGTGGTTTCAGATCCATAAGATTCTGAAGAGGCTCAAGGTCACGTACCTTCTGGGGTGCTGGGCTCAGACGAGCTGCTTTCTTCCCCATCAGAGCCCTGCATCTGTTTGATATTTTCCACCTCTAACCAGAAGTCGTTCATAGAAAGCGGGTCAGAGGTTTTCCGGCAGCGGGAGCTTGTTTGGGGCTGATTCATGTTGTATTGGCAAGTCTGCAGGCTGTGGAGACAAGGACAGAAGTATGAGAAAGACATAGGGGCATAATGATGACAAGTGGATGATAAGGCTATGTATACACTCAGCAGCGCATAATCCATTTAGTCAACTGTACAAAAAAATCAAACAAAAAGCAAGATTTTGATTTTAGTAGATTTTTTTATTTACATATTTGTAAGTTCAGTCTCCAGCACTACATTAAAAAGTATAATATATATACACCATTGTACCATTATACCAATATAATATACCATTGACTCGGTTTTACAATAAAAATTGCATACATTAAATTAATCCCTTTGACCTAATTAGTCTATTGTACCATGTCAGAATAACTATGAACACAAGATCCAAAAATTGCATAATAAATGAAATAATTGTCCCAAGGGGCATATGATTATATGCTCAAATGGCAATGCAAACACACTATGATTATTATGAAATCTGGAGAACACAGGAGTATAATGCTAAAAATATACAACATTTATTTTATTAACATGTAAATAAAAAGACACAAACAAAAGTGTGAAGTAACAAAACGGTGAATTAAAAAGGATAAGAATGAGATGCATCATCTGCGGACTCAATATATAATGCAGGTGAAAAAGGTACAAAAACAAAAAGGGAGTGGGATCAGCCATATACTGTCCAGTAAAATGGCAGTGCGGATTATGGCCAAATCAAAACAACACTATCAAAAATGTAAACCCACAGAAAACGGAATGCAATTGTATGAGACACATACCCATGATGTAATATAAAATGTACCCAGATTCACAGCAGAATGATCTCCATAGATCGCGAAACGTACATTGGGGCTATTCTTGTCTATCTTGTGACTTGCTTCCATCATCGGAGGAAGAAATATGGTGTAACACCATGGAGGAAAGAGGGGAAGGGGTTTTGTGCAGTACACCTGTCACACGATTTGTGCTTGATCGGTCAGCTGACTGCAATTAAAAGGCGCATGTGCGCATTCACTGACCCTCAGAAGTTAGCTCCTGTACACAGCCTCCTATATGCAATGCATACTCACCCCTGTATATAGCCTCCTATATAAAGTTCATAATACTCAGCCCAGTGTGTGCAGGGTTTACCCGGCCGCAGCGCAGCTGGCAGTTAACCCCATACCTGCCGCACCTCGCTCCACTTGCAGGGGCTCTTCCGTGCTGGTCGCCCAACACTTCATTCATACGGCATTCCTGGGACATAGTTTTAATTATCAGACCTTCATTCTGTGGTTCCAACAGAACGATAAAGTTTTAGGATACCGGCATTGGCCCCATAGGAGTTCTCCTCAATCTCCACATTCATGGATATACGGTATACATTGGCGGCCAGACCATTCCCTGGCACTCGGGAACCTTCAGGCTCCACTAGGCCCCTCATCCCCCTGGCCAGCGTCACACACGCAAAGTCCGGATCATTCCAGCTCCTGAACCCAGTCATCCCACCCACAGGGACTTGCAATGTGCCTGACAGGGTCCACAACATTATCTTCCCCAGGCTACTGCTTCTGGTCAGGAACAGACCTACCCTACTCCGGAGGGCGCAACTGACCTTCGACTGCCAGGAGAGTTCTTCGGGTAATTGCAGCAGGGGAATGATCGCCTTCCCGACCGGCTCGATGATACCCACTGCATGGGACGTAGTTAGACCAATCCTACACTTCAAGGATCCCACATTCCTCCGGTCCAGGATTGACCCTTAGGGTCCAGCAATTTACTCTACTTGGGAGCTCCACTCCACAACTCCCACATATGTGGTGTCTTTCTCTCCTACCGGGACGCTCATGCTAGTGATGTGTCGGTCGTGAACGATCCAACACAAAGATCCAGCTCCCTGCTGTGAACGACAGGAGCCGGATCACCACTGTGAGCCGCTAAAATATCTAAACGGCTCTTTTCGCCTTCAAAACCCCGCCCACCCGCGGCTAAACTCCACCTACTCAGCAATCTAATTGGGCGCTTGTAAGTGGGCGGGGCTTAGCTGCGGGTGGGCGGGGCTTTTTCCAGTGTTACTAAAATCTTAAATATGTGTTCACCTGCGGTGAACACATATTTAATAAGGAGCCGAGAACGAGCTGAAAGATCCGGCTCTTTTTGCTGAACGGAGCCATAGGAACTGGATCACCAAAAAGAGCCGGACTGCCCATCACTAGCTCATGCCCTTTGCTTACAACTCCGGGGCCATCTTTTGACCGTTTACCAAAATACAGTTACACAATAAAACAATAATCATCCAGGTTACAAACCGTTTGCAGGTCTGGGGTGGGTAGAGCCCTGCAGCCTCCTACACCTGTATACAGCCTCTCAAGCAGTACATACTACTCAGCCCCTGTATACAGCCAACTATATGTAGTACATACTACTCAGCCCCTATATACAGCCTCCTATACGCAAAGCATACTACTAAGCCGCTGTATACAGCCTCCTATATGCAAAGCATACCCCTCACGTCTGTATATAGTTTCTTATACACAGTTTATACAATTCATTCCCTGTATACAGCCTATTACATGCACCACAGCCTCCTCTGCCCTCTGGATCCAGTCTCGTCGAGTCTCAATACCTCAGTTCTCCGGTGGGCAGTAAAGTGCATGTCCTTAGATGTACTTCTGCGTGTGCATGTGGATAGGTCAGCATGCATCAGCTGTCAGGTTCACTAACAGAATTGTTACCTCATAAGGGGTTAAAGGAATACTCCAAGAAAAACAGATAGCTTGTTATATTTAGTACAGAGCCCTAAGGGGTAAGTGCATGACAGATTGTAAATACACCCCTCACACCCTACACTACACATAGTAATGTGGATTAGTGTGCGTTCGCGGCCAAACCTGCATATTATGGATCAGTCCTAGAGGTTATGTGTATGGGACAGCTCCAATGTCCCCTAACATCTGCCATAATGAGAAAGAAGGCACATGTGAGATTATTTAACATACGCGTTTTTTGCGCCCCAGAGTTAAGAATTTAACATTGAAATTATCTAATCTTTTGAAATGAGAGTTCACCAGGTTTGACTTTTTTTCCCCAAAAAATTCTGATTTACCTTGAATTGAAATATTGCAAACCCTCCAACTGCTTTGAAAAGACGCATGTTAGAAACGCAAAAACGGTGTGCGCTTGTTATGTTAAAAGGCTAACAACCTGCAGGTTAGAGTACTAACGCTGTGCAGCCGTCTAACTGAAATCTTGGCTACTGGGAGGAAATTAACTTTATTCCTCCTGGCAGCATCCATCTTTCAGACATAGAGGTGCTGATGCAGAGGCTTTAGTCACCGCTCATAGTGAGCAGCAGCTGTAAGCATACCCTGGCACTAACAGACGGCCAGCTCTGTACTGATGCACTGCTGAGCCAGCTATCAATCAGTGCAGGGGTGTGGATATGTTAAAATCAGTTGTATTTGCGCTTCCTCAATATTCATTGATGAGCTCTGTATATAGTTGCACCTTGCTGACATCAGAGTCTATATCCATGTTTTATTCTTCCGTTAGTGAATCTGTTACCAGGATTGTGTGTAATCTAACACCTTTCCGACATCCAGCGTACATGTACCCCGCAGCGTGACGTGAGCATAGGGGGGTGGTCTATGCCCATATGTTCCTGCTATGAAGACACTAACCGCGTTTTATTATATATTAAGTGTAGACACCTAGTGGTCAGGTCTAGGTAGTGCTCATGGATTTAAATACTAGAATCTAGCGCTGGAAATGGACTTTAACGCAAGGAACCTGTCGCAGGCTAACTCAATCTTACATAGTTAGTTAGGGACTGATTCGTGAATAGATCGGATGCTCAGGTTGCTGAATGCCTTGGACTGTAGTTAATGGGTGCGAGTTTACCCAAAAAGTAGTCTACCGACAGACACCATGACCCCTAAAGCAGCCAGACACAAGTAAGGGTGGTACCTGAAGCCGGTTCATGGCAGAAAGGAGCAACCTCTACCACGGAAAGCTCTACTGGAGGATGTTTAGCATAGATCTGGGCAAATAGACTGCTTTAGTAACTGACAGACAAGCAGAGTCTGGTTGTCGGTCGTACCGCTAGTGAATGGGTCCCTGTGGGTGGGAGACTGACTGAGCCAATTGGAGACTGAATGACTGATGTGATGCCAGGCTGGTTGGAAGAGTGTACCGCCCCGCGGGCTCGGCTGCGACGGCCGAGCCGCTCGGATCTGTGCTCGTACGGTGGGTGGTGGCTCGAGCTCCTCACGGACCCGGGGGTCACTTCGCTCTGCAAGGGGGTTGGGCACTACACGCAGGGACTTGACGGGGAGTTCCACGGCCGGGGCCGCGGTGGGTTGGTTTGGGATGCAAGTTCGTGACGCCACCCACGGGTTGTGGTGAGTAGATGGACACCACCGCTGCCGTTAACTAGGCCTCCCCGGGACTGTGTTGTGCAGCTTGGTGTTGACCCCTCCGTGGATAGGGGAGTGATAGTGGCGGGGGCCTGGGGAAGGTGCGGAGGGGTGGGAGCGGGTGTGGGTGTATGCTGGTGCGGTGCGGTGCGCGGTCCGAAGGCACTGGTGTACTCACTATGACACAATACACTGGAGTCTCTGGTAAACCAAACGGGATGATGAACGGGGCCCGCCCGGCTGCAGCTTCTTCCTGAATGGGCTGGTGGTTTCCACCTTTCTCCTGCACCTGTTATATGAATGTTTGACTCGTATGCCTAAGCAACAGTAGTCCGCTCCCCGGCTCGCTGATTGTCGGAAGAGCCCTGTTTGCCCGCAGACGCAGGCCCTTTGGGTCTCTATGCCTTGGCGGTGGTTTTACCCTGTATGGTTGGGCTGTTGTCTTCTAACGGGTCTTGTGTGGGATAGGTCCTAAAGTCCAGTCCGCAATCAGTTGATTTGACTCTGCCCTGTCGGTTTGGGGCTTTGTACTGGGTCTGAGTACCCCTCCTGGTGCTCCGGTTTCCAATTGGTTCCCCGGTTCGGTACCGGCGGGCCACCGCCCGACCCCGGTCCCTATGGTTCCACCGGCTGTAATCCCAGCTCCTGCAGGCGGCCACCACCGTCTGCCTCCTTGCGATAGGTGACTGGGCTCCGACCCAGCCACCTGAGTAGACTGTTGGCACGCCTGGTCACAGGTCTGCCCTTGAACTCGTCCTCCCTCCTTCACGGTCAAGGCTACTCTCTACACTGCTCTAGAACTTGTGTCTTTTCCCGCCTCCAGGCCTGTGAACTCCTTGGTGGGCGGAGCCAACCACCTGGCTCTGCCCCCCTGGTGTAAACATCAAACCTGGAGGGTGGTGACAAGGGTTTCTTGGTTGGCTGCTGTCACCTACTCGGGGAGGGTGTGTGTGTGCGTGTGTGTGACTACCTGACTAGTCCAGGGCGTCACAGGAGTATGGACCTATGTCAGGGAGGCTATTGCCAGAGGGTAAGGAGGAAGATTATGTGTGCTGTGCTATGATCATGGCTCCTAAGTTAATGACTATGCTTGTGAATTTACTGTCGGCTAAGCACCTAACCCATCCAGGTAGAGTAGAGCAGCTAGCGCATGGCAGTAGTTCTCCATCCTACTCAACCTTAGGAAAGGTCTGTGAATGTAAGGCCCTTCGCTATGACTGCAGGTATCCCCTTACTCCCCTCCTGTCCATATTGGCAAGAGTCACCAGGGCTTGGACAGGAGTTACTGGATGAAGCCCCCCACAATATAGTCTCAGTATTTCTGGGCGACCAGCAGTAACCAAGATAAAAGAAGGTAGTCCGATAGGAGGAGTTAAGTCTAAGATCAATGATGTGCTTTGAACCAAAACAAATGTAGAAGATGTTGTGCCCAGCATGAGAGGTTTTGTTGCTGCAAACCTAAAGTGTGCTGAAGTTGAACTAAGAGAATGTGCCCACTGTCTCAGTTGTAAAGTCGGAACTGTTGAACTAAAGGTTAACCAGAAAAATAATTGTTTGCCTCGGTGATTGTCTTCATTGCCGGAGGGAGCAGAGTTGCCCGAACTAACGGTGATGTGCAGCTTCTCAAAAAGGATGGAACCTACTTAATACCACTACTAGCACCCAGCCAGATCCATCAAACCAAAAGAACACAATAGCCCCCCCTTGCTCTGTAGGGATGAATGAGGCGTTAACTACAGAAAGGATCCCCTCGCACGTGACTGCAACCCAGACAACTCTCACATGCGTTCCAGCAACCCACCGTACAGGTACAGTATGATGATCATGCTGGGTTACTAGCAGAGTCGGCAAAATCAGCAACAGGTGTCAGCTATATACACACTGTGTGCAGAATTAATTAGGCCCTGTGCGCACTTACCGGTTTTTCCCGCGGATTTCCTGCGGTTTTGCAGCATGTTTCGCTGCAGAAAATGTTCATAACATCTCTGCAGTGATTCACCAGCAAAACCTAATGGGAAAAAAAAAAAATGCTGTGCGCACTATGCAGAATTTGACAGCTGCATGTTTTGCTGCGGGATTCCCGCAGCAAAAACAATTGCATGTTACTTCTTTTCCGCACGTCGCTGCGGGATTTCACTCCATTGACTGCAATGTAATCGTGAAATCCCGCAGGGCATAACGCAGGCAGCAAATTCTGTGCGGTTCATTGCGTTTTCCTGCGTTATTCCCTCCAGTATTTCGCAGTTTACCTGCGGTAATGTACATCGCTGCCTGTGGTTTGCAGGGAAGTGATGTCATTATGACAGGAAGAGGAAGCGGAGCAGAGAGTAAACACACACACAGACACAGAACACACACACACACACACACACAGACATATAGAACACACATAGAAATCAAACGGAAATATAGAAAAAAAAACAAAAAAGAAAAAAAACACGTGGGCTCCGCCGTATTTTTACCTTCCAGCCGAGGTAAGCACACAGCGGCGGCCCAGTATTCTCAGGCTGGGGAGGGTGAGGGGCAGGGTTAACGTCCCCCGCCTCCCTCCCCCCTCCCGCAGCCGAGAATATCAGCCGCAGCTGCCCCGGGACTGTTGCATGCATTATTTGACCGTACCGGAGTGTCCCCGGCTCTTCTTGTTGCCGTGATGCAGTGACAATCAAGGTAATGTAAGGGGTTAATGGCGGCGGATCGCCACCACTAAGTCCAGGCTTGATCATGGCAGCATCTGAGACAGCTGACATGATGAACCCGTAAGTAAAGTGAAAAAACACACACCGAAAAATTCCTTTATTTTAAATAAAACAAAAAAGCTCCTGGTTCACCCGTTTATTAACCCCCCCCCGAAACACACAGCTCCGGGGTAATCCACGTCCTGCGATGGTTGCATCCAGCCGCGATTGACACAGACACAGCGCTGAATGCAGCCTCACAGCGAGACAGCAGAGAGGTAACCACAGGGCATTTCCCACGGCCGGTAATGTGAACTCACTACCGCTCGGGAGAAATGCAGTGTGTGCTCACAGGGACTCTATCTATCCTCTATCTATTCTTCTATCTATTCTTCTGTCTATTTCTCTATCTCAGAATGAAATGACTTTTTTTTTCTTCAATGTGCTTTATTGCATTGAATGCAATAAAAGCACATGTACCAACCCGCACGCGGCAAAACCGAACAATACCGCGGTAAAACCGCAGCAAACCGCATGCGGTTTGCCACGGTTTTTTACCGCGGTTGCGGGAATCTTTCAATGCCTGCGGAATTTTCTTGAGAAAATTCCATTTTCCAGTGCGCACAAAGCCTTAGGAAAGTTGTATTTTAGAGGATTTTTTTTTATTATTGATCAACAACTATGTTCTCAATCAACCCAAAACACTCAAATTCAAAGCTTAATATTTTTGGAAGTTGGAGTGGGGTTTTTTTAGATTTGGCTATCTTAGAAGGATATCTGTTTGTGCAGGTAACTATTACTGTGCAGAATTATTAGGCAACTTAATAAAAACCAAATATATTCCCATCTCGCTTGTTTATTTTCACCAGGTAAACCAATATAACTGCACAAAATTTAGAAATAAACATTTCTGACATACAAAAACAAAACCCCAAAAAAATTAGTGACCAATATAGCCACCTTTTCTTTATTTTTTCATCTTTTAGACTGTTACTGGCCAGCTATGCTGTGGAGTAGTTGGATGCATGTAATGGAGCACTGTCCTGCATGAAAATCATGTTTTTCTTGAACGATACAAACTTCTTCCAGTACCACTGCTTGAAGAAGTTGTCTTCCAGAAACTGGCAGTAGGTCTGGGAGTTGAGCTTCACTCCATCCTCAACCCGAAAAGGTCCCACAAGTAAATCTTTGATGACACCAGCCCATACCAGTACCCCACCTCCACCTTGCTGGAGTCTGAGTCAAAGTGGAGCTCTCTGACCTTTTCTTGATCCAGCCTCTGGCCCATCAAAAGTCACTCTCCTTTCATCAGTCCATGAAACCTTGAAAGTCCTTGAAAAATCAGTCTTAAGATATTTCTTGGCCCAGTCTTGACATTTTATCTTAAGTTTTTGAGCATGGCACGCCTTGTGTTTTTTGATACTCCAGCAACGTTGCAGCTCTGAAATATGGCCACACTGGTGGCAAATGGCATCTTGGCAGCTTCAAGCTTGATTTTCCTCAATTCATGGGTAGTTATTTTGCACCTTTTTTGCCCAACACGCTTCTTGCGACCCTGTTGGCTATTTTCCATGAAACGCTTGATTGTTCAGCGATCACGCCTCAAAAGTTTGGCAATTTCAAGACTGCTGCATTCCTCTGCAAGACATCTCACAATTTTGGACTTTTCAGAGCCCGTCAAATCTCTCTTCTGACCCATTTTGCCAAAGGAAAGTAAGTTGCCTAATAATCAAGCACACCTTATATAGGGTGTTGAGGTCATTACACCACACCGCTCCTCATTACAGAGATGCACATCATCTGATTTACTTAATTGGTAGTTGGCTCTCAAGCCTATACAGCTTGGAGTAGGACAACATTTATAAAAAGGATCATGTGATCAAAATACTCATTTGCCTAATAATTCTGCACGCAGTATATAATAGTTTACACCCTGCAGTAACACATGCGATAAATGCTAGTGTCAATCACTGGTGTTTAACCATTTTGATGCCACTATTAATAGCAAGAGCAGCATGCATCTGCTTGTTAGAGGGAGGGAGGGTTCAGTCCTTGCTTCAATTACAATTTCAGCGTGCTGATGATCTTCATCGTGAACCTACCCTGAATAATTTCAGTGGGGGTCATCCAGCTACGGAGGCCTGAAAGGTCCTACCTTGAGTGGGACTTGACATGCCTCCTTCCCGTGTGTGAAAAAGCAAACAATTGCAGAATATGAGACCAACAATCAGAGCAGGGAAAGTTGATCTACCATAATGGGACTAAGTTAACCCCTTCATGACCTTGGACATGTATATATACATCCTAGGTCGTGTCCCCCGGTAACCACATGCTCTGACGTCGAGTCCACAGTAATCCCCGCACATGTCTGCTGATTGGATCAGCAGACATGTGCAGCTAACAGGCGTGGGTGGATCAGAGATTCACCCGCACCTGGTAAACACTAATTTCTCTAATCTTCTCCATTGTTTGTTTATGCGTATATGTCATCAGCATGCAGACCCATGTTTCACATGTACCCATAGACTTCTAAGGGAGCATGTGATCCATCTTGCGACTGCCAAATAATTGGCATGAAAAAAAGTCCCAGCATTGCGATATGATCCTCATCTGTGTTATACGGCCGTCTGACTGAAAAGTGTGTTCTTTCCGCCTTTATCTGACTAGCATGCACTTATGTAACTGTATAGGAAAGCACAGCAGATAATTTCCATTTCATATATAGAAGATTGCAAAGAGATGTAGACCATGCTGTATACGTCTCTTTAGAGTGTGTTGTTGTGGTGGAGAGATTCTTTGGGATCCATCCTAACCAAGCACAAATGATGGGCACATACCACCTAAGCATATGCATCTAAAATGGTCCACAAGAAAGTGTGGCTCTAACCTTCGTTCAGGCTGCTGCCACAGCAGATTCAGATGATCTTGAAAAAGTGGTAAGGGTTAAACATCTTAATCTAAAATCTACTCAATATGGTAAAAAGTCATTTTTTAATTTTCTCAGATTGTAATGGTAAAGAAATTGGTAATATACTTATGCGATAAAAATATTTATTGCTCCCCCAGATGAATTTCTTGAGGGGTTTAGTTTCCAAAATGGGGTCAGTTTTGGAGGGGGGGGGGGGGTTCTCCTTTTCTGTCCCTTCAGGGGCTCCGAACGTGGCACCCACAAACTATTGCTGCCAAATTTCTGCTCCCAAAGCCAAATAGTGATTCTTCCCTTTTTAGCGCTATCAAGTGTACAAATAATAGTCTGCAAATGCAACATGGTGTCCACAGTCTATTCTGGCCAAATCTCTGCTGTTTTCCTGCTCTCACTCTTTTGAAAATGAAAACATTTGGTGCTAAATCACTCAAAGCTCAAAAATTGCAATTTTTTCTTCAAAAATCGGTGAAATTTTAGATATATTTTCATAAATAAATGCAAAATCATATCTCAATCTAAATCTACTTATATCTCAAAGTACGATAGGTTATGAAAAAACAAATCTGACAATCACTGGGATACGTTGAAGAGATCCAGGAGTTATTACCACACAGTGACACTGGTCAAAATTAAAAATGAGGCCTGGTTAGGAAGATTAAACCACGCTTTGACATGAAGGGGGTTAACGTCTAACTGTACTTTTGGAAGCACTCGCCTTCATCTCTAGCTTCTTCCTCTTCTCCACTCTCCATAAGCTTTTAAGAGGCGCAACTGTCATCGCATCCCCAAGTAATGTAAAAATCTGACTTCACTTATGACACATTTTACCAGGGAACTGAGAATAAATAGTCCAGTAGCTATAGATATGTTCAGGGGCAAACCTACAGCTTTATGGGGCCAGCAACCCTAGGAGAGTCTGAGACCCGAAGAAATGCCCTACACATCGGAGCAGGAAGGGGTTGAGACAAAGGCGCCAGATGATACAATGGAGAATGGCTCAGGTGTAAGGGGTTGAGTCAAAGGCGCCAATGAGACAGGCTCAGGGGTGTTCTCTCAGAGTGGGTGGCTGGCATAATTGAGAAGGACCAGCTATTCCTTAAGAATGGGGAGGGTTCTAAGCAGGAGATTCAAAACTTTGCTATGGCACCTTGACTCTTCTAGTTACACCATTGGATATATTAGCTAACATTATTACGAAGAGTCTTCTATTCACTTGCACTATTGGTTTATGAAAAAGCTAAAATATAATGGACGGTTTCTTTTTAAGATCATAGCGCAATACCATGTGTAGTCTGACTGCTGTAAGTATCAGCTTCCCGTTCCTGACCACCTCTGATCACTGCACGCAGCTACAAAAGGAAGCCCATACTTCCTTATCATTAAAAAGACGGAAATTCTATCATGTCACCAGGGATTTCCCTTCCACAAGTGTTTCCACAATAGAACATTCTCTAGCACGAACCAAATGTTCATATGTACAACACTTCTTGAATACTGATCATAATTGTGGAATTTCACAAACCTAAAAGTGCTTAATGGCATAACGGTATATTTCCTTAACATTTCGTTTTGTTTTTCTGAAGGTTCTCTGTACTCTAAGTAGGGAATGTAATATAATTTGTGATTATCCAGATTTAATGATGAGCGAGTTTCCAAATACACGAATTCGCGATACTCGTAAAGAGTACTGTGCAATACTCGTGTATGCATTCCGAATAGTGTGTGCAAAGCAAGTCAACGAGGAATACTCACAATGTAACGAGTAACCCGAATGCTGTACTATTCGCTACGCAGACAAATAGTGCGGCATTCGGGTTACTCGTTAGATTGCGAGTATTCCCCATTGACTTGCATTGCACACACTATTCGGAATACATATGTAAGTATTAGACAGTATTCATTACGAGTATCACGAATCCGAGTATTTCGAAACTCGCTAATCATTACCCAGAATATGTGTTCTTCACCAAAGGATTTTACACTAAACAAATTTAGTTTGAGTCTGCGTGAATTGGACACAAGTACCATTTATAAAAGGAGTCTCAAATTTTAAAGGGGTGGTGTTCTAAAAAGAACACCTGTCAATACGTGTAATGGATTTTTTAAAGAGGAGGAGGGGGTCAAATTGAAGAACCAGAACAGAGTTTCTTTGTAACTGGCTTCCTCTCTGGCATACTGACATGGCCATGTATCACATGGAAATGAATACCAATTTGAATACTTGCTATGTATTTGTGACGCCCTGGGCAAGCCAGGGGTCACAGGTCACAACACCACACACACCCCACATTCCCTGCAGGAACACCTAGGTCAGACCAGAAACCCTTGTTGCCTTCCTCCAGGGGCTGATGTCCACACCAGGGGGTGGGCCAGGCGGTTGGCTCCGCCCACCGAGGAGTTCACAGCCCTGGAGGCGGGAAAACCAGGCAGATAGATATAGAGTCCAGTGGAGTCGAGAGTGAGAGTTGAAAGTGTGAGGAGTAAACAGTGAAGTAGAAGGAGAAAAAATAGAGAAAGAGAAAAGTGACAGCAAGAAGCCTGAAGTTAGACCGGGTGTGTGCCCCGGACTAAGACAGCAAGGTTGACAGACGGCGGTGACCGTCTGCAGGAGAGACTGCTTGGAGGTTGCCAAAAGGACCGTGGACGGGTGGTGACCCGGCAGTACCGGAGCGGTATACAAAGAACAGTCAGCACCATTGGCAGGGGCCTTTCGGATCCCGGCAAGGCTAGGAGTCGCCGAATTTGCCAAATCCGTCAGTGAAGGGGACCTTCGGGTCTCCCAGCAACAAAGTCCCGATTGAAGGCAACCGTCCGACCGTGAAGGGGAGACACCGCCACCGCCAAGGCACCAGTTTCCCAGGGCCAGCGCCTGCGGGCAAGAAAGGGGCTCCTCCGGCCCATATCCAAGCTGGGGAGCGGGTTACCGGTGGGAATCCATCGCGACCAAAGAACCGTACTTAGGTGCAGGGAAGTGACTGTCACCGCTAACTGCAGGGAACATCAGCACCGTAGCCGTCCGAGGGACCCGTCCAACCAGCTGTTTGTTTACCGTGAACTGTGTCATCATTCTTGGGCTGAGTGAGTACCTCCATGCCGTGTGGCACAGCGCTACCCCTGCGTTCCTGCACCTCCACAGGCCCCATAACCCGCCTGTCCACCATCCCAACCCCATCACCGGGCCCCGGGACCAACCAACCCCCTACCCACGGAGGGGAGAACTAACAACTTTGCTGCTCCTTGTCACCGCTCCCGGGATTCCCATACAGAGCAGCGGTGGTGTCCCTACAATCACCACAACCGTGGGTGGCGTCACGGACAATAAACTATCCCAACAACCAAAACCCCCCTTTCACTCACGGGCGAGGAGCGCCGCTCGAGTCCCCGGGATCCGGCCCATCGCTCGAGCCACCGAGCAGCAGCGGGCCGCAGCAGCAGCGGCAGCCGGACCCGAGCAGTGGGAGAGCGCAGCGTCCCCTCCTCCGCCCGCGACAACTTGGCGTCACGAACAGGATCTTACCGCTCTGCCGTTGGGTAGAGGTGTGCCTTGTGACCGCCGGAGGTGTCCGGCCGGAAAATTTCAGAAGCCGCCATCTTTGGCGCGAAGAGTTCCCGCTCGAGCGTCTTCTCGAGTAGCAGAGGCGCGAAGGCTAAAACCCCGCCCCGATAGAGGAGGGGCCGGAAAGAAGCTAAGGGGGACGGAAACAAGATGTCTGCGCCCGACGGAGCCGCTGGAGGAGCGGTGGTCGCAGCCGCAGTGGCACCCGTGGATGGGAATGGGCCTGCCCAGGTCCCGGCCGTGCTGGCGGGAGGTGCCGCGGCCCCCGCTCTCGCTCAGGTGATGCCGTTCTCCTTGCCTTATGCGCCCGGAGCTACCTGGCTACCGCAGTATGACAGGAGACCTGATGCTTTACAGGTCTTCCGGAAAAAGCTTAATCCGCTTTTGGAATTGTACCCCCTGACTGATAAGCAACGTGCAGCGGTAGTGCTGGGCCAGCTAACCGGCGCGGCTGAGCAGGAAGCGGAGACCTGGGCCGAGGGGGACCGGCTCTCTGTAGCCACCATATTTGAGAAGCTACAGACTGCCTTTGAGACCCGTACCGAAGCTGAGCTGAGGATGCAGTTTTACCAGTGCCGGCAACGGCCTGTGGATAGCATTCCGGACTACGCTTTACGCCTGCAAACCGCTCTTCGCACCCTAAAGCGGGTAGACACTATCAATGAGGCGGACAGCAACAAGATGCTGGTAGAGCAATTTGTGCAGGGGATGAGGTCCTCTGAGGATCGCAAACAGCTCCGGCTGTGGGCCCTGGAACACCCTGATGTGGACTTTGCTGTGTTAAAGGAACGGGCCATTAAAGCACTGCAACCCCCAGCTTCAGAAATCTCGGAGCCAGCCCCGTGGCCAATTGAGACAATTCCAGTCGTGGTGGCCCCTGCTCCACCAGCCTCTCCAATGCCTACAGCTCCCAGCAGCACAATAGAAGAACTAGCAGCCCAGGTCCGCCGCATGGACGGAGACCTCGCCAAGATTCTCGCTGCACTCCAACCTTTGACCAGATCCCAGCCTCCACCCAGGATACAGCTCGCCGACAGCCCTGAGGATGTTCCCTGGATGCAGCGGAGAAGTGCTAACAACTCCCGGAACAGACCTCCAACCTGCTACAAGTGCAACAAGCCTGGCCATTACTTCCGACAGTGCCCGTTAAACGAGCAACCCCTGGGGCCACGGGCCAATCCTCAGGAGTAGAACCCCGTGGCCCCCCAGACTGGCGGGACCGGTATATCGGTGCCGGCCCATCATCCCCGTGGCTGTGGACGGCATACCGGTGATGGCTCTCTTGGACACTGGATCACAGGTAACCACCATACCATACACATTATACCAGCGGTATTGGGGGACAGACGAGCTGGCACCCCCAGATACTAGTATAACGCTGATTGCTGCTGATGGACTCCCATTGACCCAAGTGGGGTATAAACAAGTGGCTATGACCGTGGGGCGAGCTGAACTGCAACACCAGGGTATGATTGTGATCATGAATGAACCCAGTGACCATAACCCGAAGATAGTGCTAGGAACCAATGTGATGGAGCACTGTATGGGTGATGTGTTGGCCCTACTGCAGCAGCTGGCCGCCACGGCGGCGGGGAGCCGACAGAGCTGTGCAGCGTGAGATCAGAGCCTTGATGTACCGCCAGCATGTAAACTCAACAGGAGGAGAGATTGGTGGAGTGAGAGTGATGGATGCTGCTCCATTGATTGTACCCCCTAGGAGTGAGATGATGATTTGGTGTAGAGCGGCAGTAGGGCCTCAGGGGCGTGACTACCCTGCCATGATAGAACCCATGCCCTTCGAACACTGGCCCATCGTAATGGCTGCCCGAGGGGTGGTAGATGTAAAGAAGGGGAGAGTGCCCGTGAGGGTGCTGAACTGTGGGGAGGAAGAAGTCAGGCTTCCCCGGTATGCCACCCTTGCCAAGCTGCTCACCCTAGATCCCCACACGATCAACGAGGCAGCTCCCCCAGTCTCCCCACCTACTACCAGCACTCACCCGCCCCAAGGGGAGTTAAATGAGTGGCACCAACAGCTACACGTGGGCACTGACGATACCCCTACACATCACAAAGAAGGGGTGTACAGGGTGGAGCGGGAGTATGAGCAAGTTTTCAGCAAACATCCATTAGACTTTGGGCAGATTAAAGGGGTCCAACACCACATCCCCACCGGTGAGCACCGCCCTATCAAAAGAGGTACAGGCCTATTCCCCCTGCGCATTACCAATGCGCCAAAGATATGTTGAGGAACATGAAGGAGGCAGGGGTTATTCGGGACAGCTGTAGTCCCTGGGCGACCCCGTTGGTGCTGGTCAAAAAGAAGGATGGCACCATGCGGATGTGTGTGGACTACCGGAAGATTAACCAGATAACGCATAAAGATGCCTACCCACTGCCCCGTATTGAAGAGTCTTTGGCCGCACTGAGAACTGCAAATTACTTCTCTACCCTTGACCTCACCAGTGGATACTGGCAAGTGGCAGTGGCACCGGAGGATCGGGATAAAACCGCCTTCACCACCCCATTGGGGCTCTGTGAATTCAATAGTATGCCGTTCGGGCTGTGCAACGCCCCGGGAACCTTCAAACGGCTGATGGAGTGCTGTCTGGGACATCTAAACTTCGAGACCGTCCTGTTGTACTCGGATGATGTGATTGTGTACTCCCAGACGTATGAAGCCCATCTGGAGCACCTGGCCGAGGTGTTCGCGTCCCTTGCTAAATACGGGATGAAGTTGAAGCCCTCCAAGTGTCACCTGCTGAAACCCAGAGTGCAGTACCTGGGGCATGTAGTGAGTGCAGAAGGTGTCGCCCCCGACCCTGAGAAGATCACTGCCATCCAAGGCTGGCCGAGACCAATGTGACATAGCGACCACCAACGTGGTAAATGATCGCTATATGTCACAGTGGAGAAGGTATCTGCGATATCTAGACGAGAAAGGTTGCTATGGGACTTGTAGTCCACAAAGGCTTCTTGCTACACATAAGGGTCAGGTTCCCTTTAATAATCCCAAGGTGCTCTGTAGGGCTGAGGTTCACAGACCTCCACCTGTGGGTGTGGCTGGAGGGGTTAAAGCAATCCAGTCTCAGAACCTGGGTGGAGTGTGTCTAGGGCAGTCTAGATAGAGACTAGCTCTAGACTTCCAGCGTGTGTGCTGGGAGAGAGTGAGAGCAGAGCCGAGAGCTCTGCATGGAGCAGCTTGTGTGGAGGCTGAGCACAAGGCTCCGATATTAAGTCTGAGCCGAGACTGAGGTGAGTGCAGCCAGACCAGGGCTGTAGGGCCGAACCTCTCCTGGAGGAGACACAGACCCGTGGTCTGCAGAGGGCCCTGGGGCCGAGAAGGAACCTCAGCTAGAGGTGTCTGCTGGCAGGTGCCAGAGAGTAAGGAAAGTGGTTAACTTCCACTATGAACTTGTAATAGAGTCTGCTCTACAAGCTGCAGAGCCGGACGCCTGGAAAAGCTCCAGGCCGGCGTGGGGCGCTTATAAGTTTGTGGACCCTCCTGGAACAGCCGAACGGGGCATCGTAAGACAGTCTCCTACGGCAAGGGGTGCCTGTGTGACGGTGACCCGTATGGACGGTGCATAACCCGGCTGTGTTCCGGAGGAATTTACATGTACAGCAAGGACAATAAAGCTGTTTGAATCGGACTATTTGAGTCACGGCGTCTTTGTAGTCCTGGGGGACCCCCACCCCGCTACATTATGGTGGAGAATGCGGGCATGCAGCCTGGTTGCTAGGGGCAACGGCATAGGACATATTCCTGTGGATACGGACTGCTTGCTGTGGATCGGCGGGTCCACGAAAATTTTTTGAAGCGGTTTGCGGTGGATCGGCGGGTCCACGAAAATTGTCTGCGCACTCAAGCAGCTGGCGGTGGATCGGCGGGTCCACGAACAGGGACAGCGTGCTCCAGCTGCTGGCGGTGAATCAGTGGGTCTGCAGTGGTGAGAGACCAGTGACTGGAGGTTCCAGGCCAGCCGGAATTGCGAGGCCCTGCTTGGTGAGCAGTGATACACCACAGGCTGGAGACCCGGGTTGTACGGGCGGTATAACCCAGAAAGGTTAGTGGTTCTCTAACCCCCCCCCCTGTCTTTGACCACCGGGTATTACCCATTGGAGCGCCCCTCCTGTTCCTCTTCTCCTTGCAGCATGGAGGAGCTCCTGAACCAGCTGCTACAGAGTCAGCAGCACCCCCAGCAGGGGCCAGGAGGTCCAGCGACAGCTGTGGGGGCTGAAAGCCAAAAAGAGGGATTGGTCCCTGCGGACATTGTGGAACAGCAGGAGCTGTCAGAGTGTAGCGATGTCGCAGCCAGGAACCAGTTTGAGCGTTCCCTTCGGGGGCCAGTATGGACACTGGCTGCCCAAGGAGATAAGGGCGAACAGTGTGAACTGGGGGCTAAGGACATTGCATGGAAACCCCAAAAGGGGGCGGAGTCCCAAAAAGGGGTGGTTGCCCAAAAGGGGGCGGAGGCCCGGAACGGGGTAGTTACCCAACAGGGGGCGGGACCCCAGAAAGTGGTGGTGATCCACAGGGGGGTGGAGCATTCAGGGTCCGAGCAGAGGGATTATAGCAAGGGGCAATGGGATTCGCCTTACCTATGTCCTACCTGCGGTATAGGATATCCATCCGATGTGAGGCCACAGAAGTGCTCCATGGACTTGAATGGGCTAAGTGTGTCTGGTCTGTTAGACCCGGTTAGTCAGTTGACCTTAGTGAGACCCATGTCCGATCTCCATTTTATGGTGGGTGAGACGATAGAAGGACGTTGTGTGCATGGGACCACTAAGGAATATCCTCTGGCCAGGGTGATGATTCAGACGGCCAAACGTATGGGGCGCCCTGATGTGGGTGTAGCTCCAGATCTGCTATATCCGGTTGTCATAGGACAGGACTTTGAGTTCTTATGGGACTTATGGAAGACAGAGGCCGGGACCGATTGCACAGGAATAAGTCGGCTCCTGTCTACGGAAGCCTCTTTTCCGCAAGAGGATATACAGGTTCCCGGTGGGACATTGAGGTACACTGAGGAGGAGGTACCTCCACGTAACGACAGTCCTAAGTTGGGGGTGACCAAAGCTAATGGGGGACAAGCCCAACTTAGCGACATGACCGTTAAAGTAACCAATGGTAGTGTGACCGTTGAAAACGGGAGAGCTCTAGACAAGGGGTACGACACCTGGTTAAATGGGGGGGGTGGTAGTCCAGAACACCAGGGGGAGTGACGTTGACTCCAGAATAGACCCTGACGTTTCTAAAGTGACAAATGAGTACAGCGACAGACAAAGGAGCAGAGAAGGGAAATCCTCCTCCAGTCGCCGACGGCGCAACTGGCGCAGAGGGGCAGAGCTAGCTACAATCTACGAAAATAGGGACCAGGTAGAGACCGGGTCCTGTATTTCTGCCCACAGTGCGGATTCCCTTCCAGAATCTGAGTGTGCAGAGAAGGTTGAGAAAGGCACGTTGCCGATAGCAACTGCTAATGTAGAGTCGGACAGCAAAAGCATGCAAAAGGAGGATGGGACTGTGCTGGAACTGACACATTGTAACAACAGAATTGCAGGGAAAGAACCGACCAAAGAAGTAATGGCGGTGTCTTCTATAATCTCCAAGCATGAAGCTGGTGGTCTGTCGGATGAAAGCGCTGTAGGAGATGACATACTACAGAGTAATATAGGAGAAGTAAACCTAGACAGTATTGGTGGAGTAAAAATCCACAAAGGTCCTGGTGAGCGGACCAGTAAGCTACCCAGTGTTGAGGTGCTGAATGTTGAAAATGGTGCCAAGGTTCTAAGAAGAACAGAGTACCGTGCTGAAGGGAGTGACACCCTGGCAGAGGGTGTCCCTGCAGAGATCCAAGAGGAAGTTGGAGTGAATGCAGTGAAGTCCCAGGACACGGCTAGTGCTATAAAAATGGAAAGAGCCTCTGAGGAAGAGGTGAAAATCGGACATAAGGTCTCATCAGGAGCCGAGAACCTGACTGACTCAGTGGGTAAGACCAAGAACATGGAGGAAGACAAGAGACCTCAGGACCAGTCTAGTGTCCTTAACAGTGAAGGAAGCAAACCAGTCTTCAAGTGCTGGATAGACGTGCCAGAGGACTTAAGAGAAGCCTGTGCCAGTGAGAGGGTGCATGAGAGATTCCAGAAGGCCGTAGGGGCCTGTAAAGTGTACTTTGCCGCGGAGACTAATCGGTTGGTGGTGTGCTCTTTTAGTGACGTCACAAAGAAGCGAGTGGCCATCCTAAGTGACATGCACCTCCGGTGTCTTCGTACGAAGTTGCTCATCACTGCCAGGAAGGAGGCAGAGGCCAGACGCTTGGCGCAGCTGACCACAGGGTTTCAAGAAGTGGTGGTTGTGAAGACAACATTGATCGGGCTGGCATTGAGAGCGCTAAGAAATAACATTAAGAAAGCCAGGAAGGTTCCAGGGGTTACAGCTGTACACTTCGAAAAAGACAGCGGAACCTTCCGTATCTATGGAAAAACTGCAGAAGCGGTGAAGACCGCTCGACGGTTATTAGAGTTTGTTGAAGAGAGCATCCAAGTGCCCAAGGAGATGGTTATGAGGCTTATTGGAAGACATGGAAGAGCCATGCAGGAGATGGTGGATAAAACTGGCGTGACGAGAGTAAGAATTGATATTCATAATGAAGCCAGGATACCCTGTGAAATCGGTATGGTTCCCGGTGCCATTGCGGGAACGACAGATTGTGTTGCAGATATACGAGTCCTCCTAGAATACCGCCTGGGATACCTGGATGACTTAAAAACAGTTGAATTTAGAAAGACAGGGAATTGCGGACCAACTCCGCCAAGTTGGTGGGGGATGGCAACCCTATAGAGGCTATGGACCCGAAGAGGAAGGTAGCTCGCTCGATGAACAGGTTACCTCAGAGGGCGAAAGAAAGTCTGTTGATAAAATAAGCCGGGGTCACAGAGGACCCGGATATTTATCAGGCTATAGTATGGACTCTGAAGGGTCTCCGTCCTGCGAGACACAATCTGAAGGACTGAATGAAAGGAGGGCTGCAGCGTCAGCCAAAGACGCTGACAAGAAGGTACGCTATCCGAGACCCAGACGAAGATGCCCGGGTAGAAGAGCCCGTGAGAGAGCGGTGAACGGCTCATGCGGACGACCTAGTTATGGCATTTCGCCTATCATCTCCTCGCAGAGGCTCCTCAATAATGAGGCCCCTAGTGGTCGGGTTAGCTCAGGGACTGACCGGACAATGGTGCCGACTAGGGGAGGATCTCCCTCTTGCACAGACCTTAGGCGAGAGCCTTGGAGGGATGGGTCTGGTCGGGGACCGTGTCTGGGAAGTGGGTTTCCTGTGCCGGCTTTGGTGACGGACGGTCTGGCGACGCCGGAAGCTCGAGGGTGTCCTGAGGGGCCCTCTTGCCTGTTAGCGCACAGTGGCCCTGATGCCCTGTCTCGGGGCCCCTTGAGGGTATAGAGTGTTCAACCCTACAAGTTTGAACAGAGGGGGGGGGATATGTGACGTAGCGACCACCAACGTGGTAAATGATCGCTATATGTCACAGTGGAGAAGATATCTAGACGAGAAAGGTTGCTATGGGACTTGTAGTCCACAAAGGCTTCTTGCTACACATAAGGGTCAGGTTCCCTTTAATAATCCCAAGGTGCTCTGTAGGGCTGAGATTCACAGACCTCCACCTGTGGGTGTGGCTGGAGGGGTTAAAGCAATCCAGTCTCAGAACCTGGGTGGAGTGTGTCTAGGGCAGTCTAGATAGAGACTAGCTCTAGACTTCCAGCGTGTGTGTGCTGGGAGAGAGTGAGAGCAGAGCCGAGAGCTCTGCATGGAGCAGCTTGTGTGGAGGCTGAGCACAAGGCTCCGATATTAAGTCTGAGCCGAGACTGAGGTGAGTGCAGCCAGACCAGGGCTGTAGGGCTGAACCTCTCCTGGAGGAGACACAGACCCGTGGTCTGCAGAGGGCCCTGGGGCCGAGAAGGAACCTCAGCTAGAGGTGTCTACTGGCAGGTGCCAGAGAGTAAGGAAAGTGGTTAACTTCCACTATGAACTTGTAATAGAGTCTGCTCTACAAGCTGCAGAGCCGGACGCCTGGAAAAGCTCCAGGCCGGCGTGGGGCGCTTATAAGTTTGTGGACCCTCCTGGAACAGCCGAACGGGGCATCGTAAGACAGTCTCCTACGGCAAGGGGTGCCTGTGTGACGGTGACCCGTATGGACGGTGCATAACCCGGCTGTGTTCCGGAGGAATTTACATGTACAGCAAGGCCAATAAAGCTGTTTGGATCAGACTATTTGAGTCACGGCGTCTTTGTAGTCCTGGGGGACCCCCACCCCGCTACACCAACCACAGTGAGGGAAGTAAGGCAGTTTCTGGGTCTGGTGGGGTATTACCGGCGCTTAATCAAGGGGTACACAAAGATGGCTGCTCCCATGCAAGATCTCCTCGTGGGACAGACCAAAGGTGGTAGACCCATCGGAGCCCCACTGGTGTGGGAAGAAAGGCATGAGGAATCCTTCTGCCAGCTGAAAGTGGCCTTGACCGGAGAAGAGGTCCTAGCGTACCCTGACTATGGCTGCCCATTCATCCTATACACAGACGCCAGCAATGTGGGATTGGGGGCAGTCCTGTCCCAGGTTCAGGACGGGAAGGAAAAAGTGATTGCTTATGCTAGCCGAAAGCTCCGGCCAACTGAAAGGAACCCTGAGAACTACAGCTCCTTCAAACTCGAGCTCTTGGCACTGGTATGGGCTATCACCGAGCGGTTCCGCCACTACTTGGCCGCAGCAAAATTCACCACTTTCACGGATAACAATCCGTTGACTCACCTGGACACGGCCAAGTTGGGCGCGTTGGAGCAGCGGTGGGTGGCCAGGCTAGCCAACTATGACTTCACAATCAAATACAGGGCTGGTCGGGTCAATATTAATGCTGATGCACTCTCTCGGATGCCCCACTTGTCAGAAGAAGGGTGCGAGGATGACGACCTCGAAGAGATCGAGTTGCCTGCATTTCACCAGCCACCAACTGAGAAGGTACATGTCCACCAACAACGGGTGAACCTGGTTCCACTGCCCAGTCAGGAGTGTCAGGAAGCTCAAAACCAGGCGCCTGCTGTCCGCCTCGTCAAGACCCTGGTAGAACAAGGCGTTGTTGGAATGGACCCTGCCGCCCCAGCTGAAGCCCAACGCTTGTGGAAGGAACGGAACCGGCTGTATCTACATCAAGGGAAGCTGTACCGTGAGCTGATCAACCCGAAGACTCATGAGAAAATCCGCCATTTGGTTATTCCCCAAGCTGATGTGCCCACTGTTTTGCAGGCATACCATGATGGTGCCGGACACTTCGGATGGAAGAAGCTGGAGATGCTGTTGAGAGAGCGGTTCTATTGGAGTGGGATGCGGGAGTCTGTAGAGGCCTGGTGCCGAGAGTGCAGTCCTTGCACGCTGAGGAGGAAGGACGAGGCCAGCCAGAGGGCGCCCCTACACCCGATCATTACACATCAGCCGCTGGAGCTGGTCGCCCTGGACCATGTCAAGCTCACCCCCAGCCGAAGTGGGTACGCCTACGCGTTGACCATAGTAGACCACTATTCAAGGTTCATGGTGGTTGTCCCAGTCAAGGACCTAACTGGTCGTACTGCCGCTAGAGCGTTCCAGGCTTATTTCTGCCGACCACATGGATACCCAGAAAATGTGCTTACTGACCAAGGCCCGGCTTTTGAAGCAGAGGTGTTCCATGAGTTCTACCAGTTGTACGGCTGTAAGAAGATCCGGACCACCCCTTACCATGCCCAGACCAACGGCATGTATGAGAAAATGAACCACTTGGTCCTGGGACTCCTCAAGACGTTACCGCTGGAAGAGCTGAACCTGTGGCCAGAGAAGCTACCCGACTTGGTCGATATGTACAACAACATCCCGTCCAGCTCAACGAAGTTCACCCCAGCATATCTGATGAGGGCTTGCCCCGGCCGACTGCCGGTGGACCTCGAAATGGGATTGGAGGCCCCAGAAGCACTCCCTTCGACAGCTGAATGGGAAACTCGGCGGAGGGTACAATACCGGCAGATTCAAGAATATGTTCAGAAGAACTTGAGTCGGAGTCGGGAACTGCAGGAGCAGCGCTTCAATCAAAAGGCGTCTGCTGCCCCTTTTCAGCCCGGAGATGTCGTACTGAAGCGGAAGAGGAGAACCCACAAGCTGGATGATCAATGGGAACAAAACCCGTACGTCATACAGCCCACAGGATGGGAAGATGGGAAGGACTACCAAATCAGTCGTGACCAAGGGGGCACTTTGGCCACGGATTCCCGGGACCATCTGAAAAGGTGCCCACCAGCCTTAAGAGCAGCGGCTGAAGTACCGGTTCCCCTACCAGCAGAAAAGGCAAAAGAGGTGATCCACACTGCAATGGGAGACTTCCCAGCGGACTGGCCTACACAGAACGGCGCGGTGATTCTTCCAGTGATACTGTTCCCACAACCCGTGGATGAAGAAGTGATGGAAGCGGTCAACCGTGAGTCAGTGCCAGTGCCCAGGGATGAACCTGTACCCAGCTCCCCTATGCCTCCGCCTGCCTCACACGATAGCAGGGAGGAGGAACTGATTGTTCCCTCTACCCCACTGCCTAGCCCTACTTACACAGGACCCCGGAGGTCCACCCGTCCCAACCTAGGTAGACCCCCACTTAGGTACAGGGAAACCGTCCTTTAAAAGGGGGGGGGGGGAGAAAGTCTGTGTGTTTAAAAGTTTGCAAAAAGATGATGTGATGATTACCGAACAGTCACCTGATTCAGCGTGATTTGGAAAACCGTCCGTTGCCGGCATCATTGTCCCCGTGGGGACCATTCAAAGTTGTTTGCATGAGGAACTGCTCATGGACAAGCCCATGAACTTGCAGGGCAACCACAAACGTTAAGTGGCATGTAAATAAAATTTGTTTGTTGCAGCACCGTTACCGCCTCCGGAGAGGCAGGTTGGAGGGAGGGCCCGCAGTAGAGCAGGCTGGGGCCCAGCCACCACAGGAACCGGTGGCTACCCTCTGGAGGGGAAGGACAGATCCCGCTCGGATAATTTGGTTCAGGACTGGGGTCAAGGGGTGCTGCCTGTTTTCTAGGGGCAGCATCAGGGCCAGGTTACTTGGGTGGGAGAGAGCGGCAGCCGCAACCGTTACCGTAACGTTTAAGAAATGTGCCTCCCGATGTGGGATGATGTTCTTTTACTTGTATGTCTGTTACCGTTTTTTTATCTTTTCAAAAAAAAAAAAAAAAAGGGAAAATAAAACCGGCGTTGGACGGGCAACCCGAGGACGGTCTGCGTTTTGCTAAGGGGGAATGTGACGCCCTGGGCAAGCCAGGGGTCACAGGTCACAACACCACACACACCCCACATTCCCTGCAGGAACACCTAGGTCAGACCAGAAACCCTTGTTGCCTTCCTCCAGGGGCTGATGTCCACACCAGGGGGTGGGCCAGGCGGTTGGCTCCGCCCACCGAGGAGTTCACAGCCCTGGAGGTGGGAAAACCAGGCAGATAGATATAGAGTCCAGTGGAGTCGAGAGTAAGAGTTGAAAGTGTGAGGAGTAAACAGTGAAGTAGAAGGAGAAAAAGTAGAGAAAGAGAAAAGTGACAGCAAGAAGCCTGAAGTTAGTCCGGGTGTGTGCCCCGGACTGAGACAGCAAGGTTGACAGACGGCGGTGACCGTCTGCAGGAGAGACTGCTTGGAGGTTGCCGAAAGGACCGTGGACGGGTGGTGACCCGGCGGTACCGGAGCGGTATACAAAGAACAGTCAGCACCATTGGCAGGGGCCTTTCGGATCCCGGCAAGGCTAGGAGTCGCCGAATTTGCCAAATTCGTCAGTGAAGGGGACCTTCGGGTCTCCCAGCAACAAAGTCCCGATTGAAGGCAACCGTTCAACCGTGAAGGGGAGACACCGCCACCGCCAAGGCACCAGTTTCCCAGGGCCAGCGCCTGCGGGCAAGAAAGGGGCTCCTCCGGCCCATATCCAAGCTGGGGAGCGGGTTACCGGTGGGAATCCATCGCGACCAAAGAACCGTACTTAGGTGCAGGGAAGTGACTGTCACCGCTAACTGCAGGGAACATCAGCACCGTAGCCGTCCGAGGGACCCGTCCAACCAGCCGTTTGTTTACCGTGAACTGTGTCATCATTCTTGGGCTGAGTGAGTACCTCCGTGCCGTGCGGCACAACGCTACCCCTGCGTTCCTGCACCTCCACAGGCCCCATAACCCACCTGTCCACCATCCCAACCCCATCACCGGGCCCCGGGACCAACCAACCCCCTACCCACGGAGGGGAGAACTAACAACTTTGCTGCTCCTTGTCACCGCTCCCGGGATTCCCATACAGAGCAGCGGTGGTGTCCCTACAATCACCACAACCGTGGGTGGCGTCACGGACAATAAACTATCCCAACAACCAAAACCCCCCTTTCACTCACGGGCGAGGAGCGTCGCTCGAGTCCCCGGGATCCGGCCCATCGCTCGAGCCACCGAGCAGCAGCGGGCCGCAGCAGCAGCCGGACCCGAGCAGTGGGAGAGCGCAGCGTCCCCTCCTCCGCCCGCGACATATTCCTATATTTTCCCTAGAATGAACATATACGTATGGCCACACAGCACTTCAATTCACAAAGATTGTGTATACAAGACAACATTACACTAGTGTATACTTGGCACCATGGATGACGTAGAGTTATGATCAGTGCACTTCTAGTAAGATGCACATCATTTAGGACACAATATGGGCTTATTGTCAGGTCATATCATTTTTTGGGAATTCTCAGAGTTTCTTTATTAGAAATAATCAGGCCATTCAGTTTCAGAGCTGATCATCACAGGGTTAAAGTAAACCATGATGTTATATGTATGAGTAACTGCTCTGTGCATGTCATGCGGAACTTGTTAGCATTGTATGGCGCCTCATTGTTTTCTTACAGTCTTCACTGACCCAATTGTGAGAACACTGCATTATAGAATAAGAAGCTCTTTGTCTTAAAGGGATTTTCCATTACGTGGACAACCCATCCTCAATTCTTATGTCCTTCCCTCCAATAAAATAGCTGTAGATCATGTAGGTGAGTGTAGTTAACAGCACACTTATCAAAATAGCAGAGGTCAACTAAGGAGCCCCGGAGTGACCATGTGCAGGACCCAATGTTAGGGTTTGCCTCTAGAAGTGCCCATATATATTAAACTGAAGTTGATTCAAATTGATTACATCAACCATAACTGTTAATTGTATGAAAAGTAACTGTAGACTGTTGCATCACGAATACATGCAATATGCACACTGTCATGATTCCCCTGTATTTCCCGTGCTGACAAGACTCTGCTTCCCCACATTCCCTGTTGAGAGAAGATAGATGAGGCTAGTTGACACATACCCACAAATCGCATTCTTGCGTTGACGTGACCACCCATTCGGATAGGCTATACAGAAGAATCGTTACAGTGTGAAGATTGCACACTGTCATGACAAGGCAGTTTCCAGTAACAGTGATGGCTCACTTTTCTTCGTAAACTTGAAATCCTCTTTAACAAATGTTAGTTTTAGCCAACTAGTGACAGTCATTGCCTTGAGTAAGGATCACTGAAGAACACATCTTTTATTCACAAACGATGGAAGGCCATGGCCAGATGGTACAATCAGCTACATGCGGCTAAAACTTCACCAGTCAAGATGACAATTTCCTAACAATTTGGTTTCACAATCATACAACCATTAGCTATTGTAAAAAGTAGGAAGCGGTGTCATCACAAGCAGGTTTCAGCCAAGAAAGGTACTGTGACAGCACAAGTAGGTTTTGGTTAGATGCTGTGCTGTGACATCTGTGTCTCAGTCAGATGTGGCATCCCAGGGATTTTCAGTTACGCTGCTGGGCCATTACAGATGGGTTTCAGGCACGTAAGATGCAAGGACATCACAAGTCACTATAAGGCAAGCTGATGTGATTTCAGAATATCTTAATTGACTGAACCAGTTGCAATGTCACAGCAGTTCCCTAACAGTAATGCACTAACGATTCGAGTAATTTACCCACCATAAACCTACTTGTGGCATCAGAAGTTGGTTTCCATCTAATAACTGACATCATAAAATTTACTCATGTAATGTCAACTACGGTTGACTCACTTAAGCATCTGTTACATCCAAAGTAGAAGAGAAAATTCCATCATCAGATCTTCACTGTAAGGCCTAAGCCACACGGCGAGAAAATCGGTGCGAGTGGAGTGCGATAAGTGTGAAACAACTGAAAATATGTCTTATATTCTAGGTTCTTCAAAGTAGCCACCTTTTGCTTTGATTACTGGATTGCACACTCTTGTCATTCTCTTGATGAGCTTCAAGAGGTAGTCACCAGAAATGGTTTTCCAACAGTCTTGAAGGAGTTCCCAGAGATGCTTAGCACTTGTTGGCCCTTTTACATTCACTCTGCGGTCCAGCTAACCCCAAATCATCTCGATCGGGTTCAGGTCTGGTGACTGTGGAGGCCAGGTCATCTGGCGTAGCACCCCATCACTCTCCTTCTTAGTCAAATAGCCCTTACACAGCCTGGAGGTGTGTTTGGGGTCATTGTCCTGTTGAAAAATATGTGATGGTCCAACTAAATGCAAACCGGATGAAATAGCTTGCTGCTGCAAGATGCTGTGGTAGCCATGCTGCTTCTGTATGCCTTCAATTTTGAATAAATCCCCAACAGTGTCACCAGCAAAGCACCCCCACACAGTCACACCTCCTCCTCCATGCTTCACGGTGAGAAAAAGGCATGTAGAGTCCATCCGTTCACCTTTTCTACAAAGACATGGTGGTTGGATCCAAAGATCTCAAATTTGGACTCAGACTCATCAGGTTTCCTAGCAGCTATTTTACCATGAAGGCCTGCTGCACAAAGTCTCCTCTTAATAGTTGTTCTAGAGATGAGTTGTGTCCAAACTTTTGGTCAGTACTGTATGTGAAAAAATTGGTACCTGTGTCAGTGTTTGAGTCAGTGAGTCATCAGTGAATCTGCTTTTACCATCAGTGTGTCATTAGTGTTTTTCATGCTGTAAGGGTTAACATGGGAAATTCAGGGATCCCTGTCTTGTCAAGGTCCCATATGTTGTTTATTTGCTATGTTTGTTTAAGCAGCAAGACTTTTGTTTGGAATACAAAGTCATGCAGTCTGGTATGCCCCTCCTCTGACACCTCACTGCCAATGTACAATCTCTGGTGTGGGTGGGACAGCTCTCAGTTCTGTTGTATGCATAAATCTGAAAATTCTGATTGTGACACAATGACTGCACCCAGTAATCTAAGTGATACATCATTGGATTCAGGATCTCTTTGCCAACATTATGCTGATGAGGTAGCAAAAACCTGCTGACAGATTTGCTTTAAACTTATTAAATTACCAAACTTCTCCTATAATTTGCAATTAATAATAAACATTTACAGATCATAGACTGTACATGGATACAGTATGCATTTTTTCATGTATGTATAAACTTATTGGTCCTGGTCATCCATGCAGCCGGGGAAAGAAAAAAAAAAACAAAAAACAAAAAAAACAAAAAAACAACTTATTTGTGAATAGAACCATAGGTTATAATGGGTACGTATAGTATCTATGGAAAAAACTGGTACCACATGGATGTCTGAATGAGGCCTATGGCAAGTCGGGGGGAGATTGACAACCCATATATTCAATATAATACACATTTCATGCTCTTTCAGCGTGTATTTACAAGAGATTATCTGTGCATTCGTCTGCAGTTTATTCATGGCAAACATATGGAATATGATGAAATCCACATCAACTTCTGCACAAGAATTCATATACTGTGAATTTAATCTTCACGTCCTCTTGATTTCCACGCAACATGTAGAATAGGTTTGTTGAAAATATTGTAATACGGGCAAATCTGCAGTGATCACACCCTTAATAGGATTCTTATGCAATTTACTTTGCCTTAATCAGACAATTCAGATACACTAAACAGCCATAAAATAGGTTTCTTTTTTCTACCCTTTGGATTGCTGCTCAGTTTCCTCCCAATGAGCACTGCCTTTCACGTTACAGAACACAAATCAGTTGACACCACACATCATAAGCGCACTGTAGAATACAAGCATATAGAAACCCCATAATGTGCATGAACTGGTTACCTGTTTGACAGAGGAAACAAGTGTGTAGAAAGAAGAATTTGGGGTCTTGGTATCCGGGTAATAGGAAACAATGAGGCATCTTCTGCCTGCTCGAGAGAGTCCACACTGTGCGATGGCGACATTTTAGAATCCATTCACAAGGCTTGTAGGCGGCAGCGGCAGGCACCAAGCAAAACAGATTCCATCACGGGAAATTGTGAACATTATAAAAACAGGTCGAGCCTTTCATCCCATTCTATTTCTTCAGTACAAACGTGGGAAAAAACTCCATGGTAAATAGGAACTTTAAAAAAAAAAAAAAATCAATAAAGTTTTCTCCAGCTGCCTTCTCTCCACTCCTGCGCTGCTGTACTGGGAACTTGCTATACTGGTTTTACAGCCGTTCCATTTCGGGCAATCCTTTTGCAATGCCTACATGCCAGAGGGCGGAGGTTCTGTATCCACGTGGAAATGGCATATGCAGGGTGTGCTAGATTATAGGGTGCAAACAAGGGCATAAGAGGCGCCAGGCAAGTGGGCTCCATTGTGAGTCCCTAATAGTAAAGAAGATAGAAGGTCCAGTATTGATTTACTTTTCAATAAGACATCACTTTTTATTCTATGGTGCGGTATACATTTAACAGAATAGGAGGCTCTGATTGCACCAATGTATAAATACCTTAAGGCCCCCACACATTCAACCAACATTGTACTAAATTAACAACTTCATCCAAATGGATTCATCATTTGGTTCTTCAGATGACGAGCAACCAACTTTTGGGAGAAAAACGCTTGCCCTACATCAATTAGGCATATGTGATATTTTCATATAACTATAAGCAGTTCTGTGTGTATATTGCTAATCCCTGCCTAACGTCCCTGTATACACTAGCATAGATAAAGGGATCTTTAGAAAAAGTATTTCTAAAGATCTTTTACCGTATGCTAATGAGCGAGACGACTAGTCCCAGGGCGTTAGTTCCCCAGCTAGTCGCCCCCCATTAGCATGTTACTATGCCCCTGTGTTAACATGCTAATGAATACGCAGCGGCGTCACTCACCTCTCCGCCGCCATTGCGTCCAACGCTGGATTTTGGCTCAGTGCGCATGATCCCGGCTTCATAGTGCACATGACCCAAACTCCGGGATCATGCGCACTGAGCCAAAATCCCCCGTCGGGCGGTGATGGCAGCTGGAGAGGAGAGTGAGATCATCCTCTGACACTGCGTATTTATCAGCATGATAGCATGCTCCCAGAGGTGTACTAACATGCTACTGGGGGCGACTGGCTGGGGAACTAACGCCCAGGGGGCTAGTCCCCGAGCTCATTAGCATACGGTAAAAGATCTTTAGACATACTTTTTCTAAAGATCTCTTTATCTGTGCTAGTCTATACAGGGACTGACAGGCAGGGATTAGCAATATGCACCCAGAACTGCTCGTGGTTCTGGGTGCATATTGCACCTGACAGGTTCCCTTTAAACATTTTTGGGTTGCAATACATCAAAAATATATGGTTTCATCTGAAAGATTTGTACAATGTAATCAGACGTGTGTGGTGTAGTCATGCAGATGAAGAGCGATCTTTCATTGTTCGATTGTCATCTCAGGTCATTGCCTGTCTTTAGTCATAACGGAGTGCAAAACCGGCCATGACTAAGGTTTAATTGTCGAAACAAGTTGGCATAATCAGACTTTCCTCTTCTGTTAAGAGCTGTACTGCAATATAGAATAAAAGTGACGATTAGAAATTCCTTCATTGCTCAATCTGTTCTCTGCATTTAAGGACTCATGCAGACTTTGGTACACGTTCCATCAAGTTTTTTTATTTCCATGGATAGAAAACATGGTTATTAAAATCTATGGAGCTGTTTTACATGACTTTTTTTGCTGACCAGGTTTCCGAAAAACAAAGTAAATAAACAAATAATGGAGATGTTAGTTTTTGATTCAAGTCACAAAGCAAAATTACACATACTGCACACGTTTATGGATCTGTGAAATCATGGATGGCATTGGTGTGCTATCTGCGCTCTGTTCAGGATTAACATTGCAAAGTATAGGAGACGCTTTGTAATGAATTAATACGGGAAAACCACTGATGAAACCCTGATGGTAAAAAATGAAACATTGATGAACACTATTTTTACACGTGATACAAAACATGGAAGTATGAATGAGGCCTTAGTCTATTAATAATAATTATTATTAATACTCCAATATTATTTGAGTTATGAAAAAAAGAAAACAAACACTGGAGTGGTGCTTTAACTGAGGTGAAGTTCATTCATTCCTCCCACTTCCAAAAGGAGCTGGAAAAGGGAGAAACGATTGATCTTCTCTTCACTTCAGATTTTTCATTGGAACCCCCTCTGCTCCTTGTGGACAAGTCAACTGTCTCTTGGAATCAGATTGCCCACCGTAGTTACTGTGTATAAACCAGAAGGAGATCACCTTTTTTTTTTTAACTGCTTGTTAGTGAAAGAAATCATAATACAAATATGTCCTGCAAGTGCAATGATAAAGAAGTGGAGCACATTCTATACAGATTGAGAAGGGGCCATTCTTTGTTCTACAGAGATGATTGAACCCCAGTCTTACACACACTGGAGGACACAGACAGGAGAGGGCCCCTGTGCAAGAACAGTATATGGGCCCTTATCAGTCCAATAGTTCATCATAATTCACAATACCACCTTTGGAAGCTGAAATGAGCCCCCTTACCTCTGGGGCCTATGTGCGGCGGTACAGATTGAACCAATGATACTTCAGCCCCTGCTTACACCATTTCCACTACGTTCTATCGTTTCTAAAAAGCAGCAAGTCAGAATTAGCCGCCAAGCGTACTATACCTTATTTGGGTTTGGTAAATTTAAAAAAAAAAAAAAAAAAAAAATGCATATCGTGTCTTTCCAAAACTAAGACACTACGGTTGGGGTGGTAATTTTAACCCCCAGAAAAGCAGACTCTCTCCCCTGCCTCCCCCACTTCCCAGGAGAGATGTGTGCCGCCCCCGTATCAGCAGCGGGGCTGCTTGGATCCGGATCCGCGGTGGCTCGAGGGGCGTCCGGACCCGGGGGTCGTGCGGCCACTCAAATAAAGGGGGTATTTACAGGGGACTGTATATTTAAAGTTCATGACGCCACCCGTGGTGTGTGGTAAGGTGGAGTACCACCGCTGCAGCTGCGAGCACCCGGGGACGATTGAGTGGGCAGCTAGGTGTTTTAACCCCTCCACAGGTAGGGGGGATGCCTACGGGACTTGGTGATGGAGTTATGGAGTGCTGTTGGGGGTGAAGGGGTCAATTGCGTACTCACTCAGTCCATAAAGCTGACACCAACAACTTTGTAAAACAAAGTTCTGGACACCGCTGCAGCCGAGGGAAGCTAGTTTGGGTCCAGTTCCCAGTAGTGTTGCCTGATCTGTGACATTTCCCTTGGCACTGATTTCTCTTGCTAGTTGGCCCCTATAGTATAAAACTAGTCGGGTCCCACACCCCAGTGTGGCTAACTGTGGGAGCTTGCTCTCCGGGTTCACGCTTGGGATTTCCTGGACCATTTTTGTGGAAAAACTCCTATCCCCTCGTTGCGCTAGTACCCGATTTTGGAGCAGGTGGAGAGAGCGGATCTTGAAGGCTCCGTTCTTGTCGGGTGAATTGTCAGGTTGCCTAAAGCTACTAACTGACCTAGGGTCCACGTACCCAGTCGTGCCCTGCTCCCAGCCCGGTGATGGTACAAGGCTGTCCTCCGGCTGTCCTACTCGACAGTTCCGTGCCCCTTGTCACGATCCCCAGCAACCGGGGTTCCAGCTCCTACTAGGCCTAGACCACAGTCTGCCACCTAGTTACTTCTAAGGAGCCCGGCTCCTGACCTCCTCTCTCCTTCACCCCCAACACTACACTGGCCTACTCCTGACACTCCTGACCTCCCCTTACCAACCCCCCAAGTGGGCGACCCCATTCCACTCAGGCCGTCCACTGGTGTGTCTGGTGGGTGTGGTGCAGAGTGTTCCTAGGATTTTGATTAGCTGGTTTTGGCAACACCATAAGTTGGGGACTGGTAACCAAGGAGGAGGTGGATATTGTACAGAAGGTCAGATGGCACAATACCCTGTGACAACCTGATAGGCCAGGGTGTCACACTCATACTTACCAGATCTGGACGTCTGCGTGGCTCCCAGGTCCTCCTGTGATCTCCGGTGGCTGCTGCACGCCGTCCTCCCCCGCTTCTGGCTCACTCGCTGACACACTCACACATCGCAGATTGCGCGCGCACACACACCACATCACATCCAGCGCTTCCTGCCGCAGGGAATGCTGAGAGGAAGTCACGCGTGTCCGCAGGTCCTGTTCTTCCACCGCACAGCCTCTCATGATTCTGCTGGCGAGAAGAAATCGGTGTCGCTCGATGTGGTGTGTGTGATTCGATGTTTGTGTGTGAGATCTGATATGTGCAGGGGTGTAATCACTGCAGGTCCTCTGCTCGGCGTCCCGGGAGTGTGACTGCGGGGTGTCCGCTGTCTATAATGAAGTGTCCTGCAGTATTCTTGAACTTTTTTAGATGCATGGACACTTATTGATCCGCTACTAGGGCTTATTTTCGGGGGAGGGCTTATATATAAGCCTTGCTCCAAAAATGTTGAAAATCCCTGCTAGGGCTTATTTTTGGAAAAACATGGTACTGATGCAGGTCTTAATAAAAGACATGATTCATCATGCACTTTTTAATTGAAGAACTCTACGTGGATTTTTATTATACTATTGAGAAAACCTGGGGATGTAATGTGTCAGAATGAGGACATACAATTTTGATGCATTTGTTAAGCCAACACTAGGGTTGTGTTAGTGACATTGAATCTTTATATTAATTCCTTTCCAACCATTAATAAAAAATAAAATAAATTGCATCAAAATGATATTAGTATATAACGATAGCCTGAAAACGTGGTTAGGGCCCGTGCACATGATCAGTGTTAGTGTACCGCCCCGTGCTCAGCAGCCGAGCCGCTCGGATCTGGACCTTCAGTGGGTGGCTCGAGGGTTTCCGGACCCGGGGGTCCTGCGGTCACGTCAACCAAAAAGGGGGTTTGCGGTTTGGGGACGTAGGTGGACGTAGGTGTATGGCCAGAGCCGTGGTTAAGTTAGTGATAGTGATGCCACCCACGGGATGTGGTGAAGGTGGACACCCCCACTGCAGTTACGGGGCACCTGGGGGAGATATTGCGCAGCAAGTTAACCCCTCCGTGGGCAGGGATGGTGGCCCCAGGTCCCGTTGGGGGCGTTTGGCGGTGCAGGGAGATGGGCGGCCGGAGGGCACTGATGTACTCACTATTAGTAAACACACGAGTCTCCGGTAAACCAAGGTGATGGTGGTCGGTGCCCGCAGCCGGCTGCAGTCTGGTCCCCCCACCCGGTTCGTGGTCTCTGTCTTTCTCCCGCACCTGTTTGTGATGGACTACCTGCGCTTGCAACTTCAGGAGTCCGCTCCCGGCTTTTGGTTGCCTGAGGAGCCCTTTGCCCGCAGACGTTGGCCCGTGTGATCTCTGAGCCGTGACGGTGGCTTTCTATCCCCCTCGTTGGGCTGTTGCCTTCAGTTGGGACTTTGGGTGGGACAGGACCTCTAGTCCTGGCCGCAATCAGTGAATTAGGTAGCCCCCAGTAGCTTCTGGACCTAGCTTCAGGGTCTGAGTAACCCCCTTTGTGCTCCGGTTTCAGAGTCGGTTCCCCGGGTCGGTACCGGCGGGCCAATTCCCTGTCCCGGTCCACCACGGTTCCACTGAGCAGTCTTCCCGGCTCCTGCAGACGGAGACCGCCGTCTGCCTCCTAACCAGCAGTACCAGGGTTCCTACCCTGGCACCGGTTCAGTTTGGGTCCTTCCTCAGCTGGAGCTGCTCACAGCTCCAGCCCACACACCTCTCCACTAGACCTCTAGACCTGAACTCTCGAACTGTACTGAACAGACTAGACTGAACTTTCCCGCCCCAGGCTGTCTGAGACTCCTCGGTGGACGTCTTCCAACCGCCTGGTTCCGCCTCTTGATGTGTCCATCAAGCACTGGGGGGCGTGGCTAGGGTTTTATGTGTTTGGTTGCTGTCACCTTGTTAGGGAACGGTGTAGTGCGGGGCCCTATCTGTGACTACCTGGCCCGGCCAGGGCGTCACATTAGCAACGTTTTGGACACAACGTGTTTTCAGTACAAGCACAGTGGATGGGATTTATATTCGTATTTACAAACGGTAATATACAATGCAGTGATTTTATGGGTACTTAAGGAAGGTGGTAGTCAAGAAGATTTCGTCTTGAGACAAACAATCATTGTTTAACCAGCACAGCTGAACTTGTAAATCTACATTATCGCGCAAGGGACTCCGGGCAGCACTGGATCTATGAATTCTTCAGGTTTTAAACAAAAGCAATGGTATATGGATGTTTTACAAATGTCAAAAGGCAAGTATGCAATTACCGTCTACAGGCAAAGGAATCCTGCGGTCAAACAACTTGGCAACGTAAGGAGCAGAAAAATGCTGGTAGGTATACTATGTAAGGTCATCCCCGAAGGCTTTACATGATATTAATAAGTATACTATTACATTGGAAGGAGCACTGAACCCAAATAAAACTGGGGGGTGGGGGGTGGGAGGAAATCTCCTGGGACTGCCTGTAAGGTTGCACTCTCCAAACATATTTTGCCAACCAGTCCTGTGTTAAGCTAAGAGATAATTACTGCCTCCATTCTGCTTATTTGTACCATATACCGTAAAAGGGGGATCTTGTCACTCAGCGCCAAGGTCAAATTATATCTGGCTACATGTTCTCCTTGACTTAGGTAATGATTGTTAGGGTCAATGGAAGATGTCCATATTGCTATGTGCGCATGCTGCATCTTTGTGATGACCACAAAGATACAGCCTGTGGTCACAGAAATGCAGCCTAGGGCTCAAAAACGCATCCAAAAAACAAATGAGTCTTTTCATCTGTTTTTAACTCTGTTTTTTTTTAATTCAATGCATGAAAAATACTGATGGGCGGACCTGGACAGTAAAGTCTGACCCCTGCGGGTTCAAAAGACACCGAAGTGTCGGGCCCAGCCCGGAATTCTCAGGGAATTTTGGGTTCTGACCTGGCACTCGGGAATTAAAAAAAAAAAAAAAAAAAAAAAGTAAAAAACAAAAACTGACAGCCTGTGTCGCTACCAATCACAGACCTGGTTTGTGTGTCTATAGTAATAAATAAAATACATATACACATATATACATATACATACATACATACATACATACATACATACATGTATGTATTACACGTACACACACACACACACAATAGATACGGAATCGCATGCGGCTTTTTTTTTTTTTTTTTTTTTTTAAGTTATTTAAATAAATAAATCATTTTTAAAAATGGCGTGCAGTCCCCCAATTTTGATAGCCAGCCAAGACTAAGCCTGACAGCTGGGGGTTGGTGTTCTCAGGCTGGGAAGACCCATCCTTATTGGGTTCCCGCAGCCTAAAAATAGCAGCCTGTAGCTTCCCAGGAATGTCGCATCCATTAGATGCGACAGTTCCAGCACTCTACCCGACTCTTCCCAATTGCCTTGGTGTGGTGGCAATCTGGGTAATAAAATGTTAATTTCAGCTCACAGCTGCCACTAACCCCTAGATTAGTAATGGGAGGCATCTATAAAGACCCACCCATTACTAATCTGCAAGTAAAAGTAAATAAAAACACAAACACCAAAAAAACCCTTTATTGGAAATAAAGCTGTTTTTTTAAATATATTTATTTAAATAATTAAAAAAAAAGGCACATGTGGTTCCATTATACAGTTAAGATAAGTTGCAGCTGGGGGCTGCAGCCTGTAGCCGTGGGCTTTATCTGTACTGGTTATCATAATATGGGGGGGACCCTACGTCAATTTTTTTTGTTTATTAATTTTACTGTACGATATAGACCCACCCACCAGCGTTTGTGATTCGAAGAGTCAGACAGGTTGTCACTCAGCGTGGGGGTGCATCTGGCTGCAACCAATTACAGATGCCGGTAAGTGGGGGGAGCAGGGCACATGCAATGAAGGTAATGAGAAGCCCCGGAAGCCTATAGCTGCGCCGGTGACTCAGTAAGTATGAAGTGCTTGTGTGATGCCCTGGACTAGCCAGGTAGTCACAGATAAGCCCCGCATAACACCCGTCCCCCTAAAAAGGTAACAGCAGCCAACCACACTAAAACCTAGTCACCTCCCTCAGAGATTGATGGTCACACCAGGACACAGAGCAAAGCGGTTGGCCACACCCACCGAGGAGTCCAGAGGGCCTGAAGCAGGAGAACAGTAGTCAGTTGTTGTCAGTCAGAGACAAGTAAAGGAGTAGAGTGCAGCAGGCCTGTGGTGACAGGTCTGCAGCGGAAACAGACAGGTGCCAGGGTCGTAGCCCTGGTACCTTGGCTAGGAGGCAGGCGGTGGCCTGGCCTGCAGGAGCCAGGAAGATGGCCAGGTGGAACCGTAAGGGACCGGGATAGGGTAGTGGCCCGCCGGTACCGAACTGGGGAACAGACTGGAAACCTGAGCACAAGGGGGGTACTCAGATACAGAACGAGGCCCAGAAGCCACTGGACCACGACAAATTCACTGATTGAGGTCTGGACCTTAGGTCCTTTTCCATCCCAAGACCCGAAAGAAGGCAACAGCCCACCGAGGGGGATAGAAAACCACCGCACAGGCAGAGTGATCCCACGGGCCAGCGCCTGCGGGCAAACGGACTCCACCGGTACATACACAGCCGGGGAGCGGACTCCCGCTGCTAAAGCACAGGCAGTCTACACAAACATAACAGGGTGCAGGAAGAAGGCCAGGACCACCAACCCGGGTGGGGGACAAGACGCAGCCGGCTGTGGGCAGCGACCACCCTCAACTTTGTTTATCAGAGACTTTAGTGTGTCAGTAATCGTGAGTACAACAGTGCCATCTGGCCGCGCACCGCCCTGCACCGTCCAATTACCACTCTCCCCAAGCGGGCCTCGGGGACACCATCCCTGCCCACAGAGGGGTTAACATCTTCCTGCACTACCATCTCCCCCGGGTGCCCCCGTAACTGCAGCGGTGGTGTCTACACCTTCACCATGACCCGTGGGTGGCGTCACGAACTCAAACACGGCTCCAGCCGTACACCTACATAACCACCCCCATCGAGATCGCCAGCATCCCCTTGCAGAGCGACGTGACCCCAGCCGAGCTCGGGGCGGTACACATCCTCCTACCCTGGATTCTGGTCTCTTAGATTATATGGAGACCGGCATCCAGTCAGATACCAGGGATCAATCCCCCACCGACCCAGAGTCGACGGGGGATTGATCTGCGAGTGCTCCCATCACTACTAAGAACCACAGGGACAAAATGCAAAAAAAAAAAAATTGACATGTTGCATCTTTGTGGTCACCACAAAGATGCAGCCAAAAAAAAAAGCTGCAATGTGCGGACAGCAAAAATGAAATCTCAGGCTTGGCTAGCGAAGAAAATTCATGTAGATTGGCGACCCAAACTGCACCCTAAAAAGTTGTAAAAACACAAAAAAAAAAAAAACGTGCACATAAGCCCTTAGAAGTTATTAGTTTCCTCCGGTTTCTCCAGTTTCCTCCCACACTCTAAAGACATACTGATTGGGGCTCATAATCTAAAGTCCCTATGGGGACAGTGATTATCTTATAAAAGGTAGTAAAATAAAAGTGTTTAATTGTTATTAAGTGGCTTGATCAGCAGTAGATAGTTGTCACAATCCCTTGGATGTATGCCCGAAATAGTTTTGCCCAGTGTAACTCAGTGCTGAAGGACCACAGACATCAGCTGGAGGTCTATCAGAGACACTATTTTGGTATATTTCTTATATTGAGACCCTCAAAATAGGAAGGCATTTTCATAACTGGTACAGAGACCCTCCGTATAAGGCGACTGACAAAATGGTCCAAATCAGGTATTGGTGAGCTTAATAAATAAACAAAAAAAGTTATTTCGATACGGGATATGCTCCAAAATACATAATTGGTGAACTGAAAATGCACTTGTCATCTACAAGTGGCATTTTGTTACCTGGCCTGGTATTCGTCAGCATGTAGACGTCATAGCCGAGCTTCCAACCTACATCTGTACACCGAGAATAGCCTGGCACTGCATAACTACTAAATGTGTCATCAAGATACCTAAATATTTGTGCAAGAAGGCATGTAACAAACTTCTGGAGCATTCATGTGTCACCGACCAATGAGAGCATAATGGGATTAATAATGTTGTAATCTACATCATCACGACCCATATAGCCGGTATACTATAAAGCATGTACCTATCTATGCCTATATATAGCTGTGCCCAGGGCTTGGCCAGTAATTACCCACTACGCTGAACTGGCACTAGCATGTTCCTTATGTAACCCAATATACTATTAGAATTATCGCACTTTTAGTGTCTCCCACTCCCACACAACCTCTTCATCCCACCATCTCTCTGTTGGCGTCCCTCAAGGCTCTGTCCTAGGACCCCTACTTTTCTCTATCTACACATTTGGCCTGGGACAACTCATAAAGTCCCATGGCTTCCAATACCACCTATATGCCGACGACACCCAGATCTACCTCTCTGGCCCAGATGTCACATCTCTGCTGTCCAAAATCCCGAAATGTCTATCTGCTATATCCTCCTTCTTCTCCTCTCGCTTCCTAAAGCTCAATGTGGCCAAAACTGAACTAATCATCTTTCCTCCGTCTCACCTACACTCTCCACCTGATCTATCTATTACAATAAATAACACCACGCTCTCGCCAGTACCCAAAGTTCGCTGCCTCGGAGTGACCTTTGACTCTGCCTTATCCTTCATACCACACATCCAATCCCTCACCACCTCCTGCCGTCTTCAACTCAAAAATATTTCCAGAATCCGCCCTTTCCTCAATTTGCAATCAACTAAAATGCTAGTGCATGCCCTCATAATCTCCCGCCTCGACTACTGTAACATCCTCCTCTGTGGCCTCCCTGCCAACACGCTTGCCCCTCTCCAGTCCATCCTTAACTCTGCTGCCCGACTTATCCACCTCTCTCCTCAATACCACCCCGCTTCTCCTCTCTGCATGTCCCTCCACTGGCTTCCAATCTTCCACCGTATCCAATTCAAACTTCTAACACTGACCTACAAAGCTGTGCATAATCTTTCCCCTCCGTACATCTCCGAACTACTCTCCCACTACACTCCAACACGTCACCTCCGGTCCTCCCAAGATCTCCTCCTCTCCTCCTCTCTCATTCGCTCCTCACACAACCGACTCCAAGACTTCTCCCGAGCATCCCCAGTCTCCTGGAACTCGCTGCCTCAACACGTCAGACTATCCCCTACCCTTGCAAACTTCAAACGGAACCTGAAAACGCACCTGTTCCGAAATGCCTACAATCTACAATGAACTCGCTGCCGCCCGACCACCGTGCGGAGCTGCCGCCCGACCACCGTGCGGAGCTGCCGCCCGACCACCGTGCGGAGCTGCCGCCCGACCACCGTGCGGAGCTGCCGCCCGACCACCGTGCGGAGCTGCCGCCCGACCACCGTGCGGAGCTGCCGCCCGACCACCGTGCAGAGCTGCCGCCTGACCTACACCCCACCTATTGTCTCCTCTCCATAATCCTATAGAATGTAAGCCCGCAAGGGTAGGGCCCTCTTCCCTCTGTACTAGTCTGTCTACTGTAACTTGTATACGTATTTTGTATGTAACCCCCTTCTCATGTACAGCACCATGGAATTAATGGTGCTCTATAAATAAATAATAATAATAATAATAATTACTATATGTAATATACTAGAACCCCATATTCTGTACTAATGCTAGCAAAAGGTGCAGTTTGAATGCAAAGAAAAGGATGTCGCCCCTAAGTATCAAAAGCAGAACACTACAAGAGTTGTATAGGTAGGAAAATATTTTTTTAAGTCTCCTAGTGAAAAAAATGTTAAATTAATCGAGGGTGCGCAATGAGAGTACCTCCTCCCATTAGCCTGACCACCACCATATCCATAGGTGATGGTGGAATATTGGGGGTTGTGTATAATTAGGTTCGTATTTTAGGTGTGGTGCTCTGTCCATTCTGTGTACATTGTCCTGTTAAGTTAGGTTAATCACCCCCTGCCGGGCTTTTGTCCCTTAGCCTGGGGGGAAGGGGTCCTGGGATCCACCGAACTCTCTGATTACCTGGGAGATTATTCAGTCGGTCTGAGAACTTCAAGAGAGAAGCAGGAAGATTCATTCTCTGTGGTTGAAGCTGAGGCTCCCCAGAGACCTGACCATTTATCCCTTACTGGACTATATCAGTGTTTCTGGACAATTTTACCCTCTGTGTGGTGGATTATTTTATGGACCGTCTGATTTTGCTTCCAATAAATGTTCTTTGGATTGTTCAATCATCTTTCACTCTGTTGATTGTGTGATATGGGACAAGGACCCCGTGACATCATATAATACACAAAGACAATTTAAAAAGGGCAGTGTGTAATGCTTACTCTCCCTTGCTGTCGTGCTATTGGAAACCTGAACACTTTTCAACCAGTTCTCTAAATTTTGAACTCTGTATAACTCCGTCCACACCACTGATTGGAGCGTTCTGTGTACACTGTGCATAGGCAGAAAGTGGTCAGTGGTTGGGTTGAACTTCAAGCAGCAGGTCAAATGATCCTCTAGCTTAATCTCCTGCTGATAAGTGTCGTTTTTATAAAATTACTGTTTTAAGGCTCCCATACACTTTAGAGGTTTGTCAGTCGAACAATATATGTCAGCCGATCGTTCGGCCGAGTGACAACTCCGGCAACTCTACCATCCACAGGAGAGGTCACTTGGCCAGAGCTGACAGGTTGGTTGACAGCTTATCTCTGGGAGGACAATGCGATTTGCAGTTTGGAATCAGACATGTCCGATCCGTACATCTCCTGAAGATCGGTTGGCTGACATTCCCATACATATTAAAAAATTGGCCAAACCAATATTGACTGGTTCAGATGACAGATTAAGGTGTATATTAAAAGGTGCAGGTAGGCATGGCCCACACTGTATATTCAAAATATAACATACAGCATCTTTGAAAGATACATTTTTATTTACTCTAATGTGTTTAAATAAATCACCAATAGGCATTGCTGGAATCAGGATCTCTGCCCCTACATTATGCTGCTCTCAGATTGTCGCAAAGATTTGCTATCATGATTCCTTTTAAAGCAGTATATGAATAAAGAATGTGTTCAGAAGATGGGTTTGGTTTACATATCTCCTTATGGTTGGATTGTCTGGATTGGTTGGTTGGTAGGTATGAGGGGTATGCTCGCTACAGTCTTGTCAGTGCAGCTCTGGATTGTATAGAAAACGAGGATGTGACACAAGATATGATACAGGGGAAGTTATACAATGAATTGCCTCCTGTTCTTTAGATTCTTAACCCCTTCCCAACTGGCCAATTTTACATTTCCACACTTGTTTTTTCCTCCCCTCCTTCCAAGAGCCATCCTTTTTTTTTCTAGTGATAACCATGTGAGGGGTTGGTTTTGTCACATACTGTGCTGCTCACTGTCACATTGATAAAATCCCTGTTTTATCTGCTGCAGATCTAGCAGTTCCACGATTGCTATGCTCTTTATAACCCCATCCACAGTACTGACCTTTCTGCTTTACTGTGCATAGGCAGAAAGGTGCCAATCAGTGGTGGAGGCAGAGGTATACAGAGCTCATTAATATGCTTGACTACCTAAGGTTTACTAGTCCTCTAGTGATAAAACAGTCATTGTATCAGGAGATTATCAAAACTACAGCAAGCAGCCCATTAAGTGACACCTCTGGAATCAGTGTCTTTGCTTCTACATTTTGCTTCTCAGAGTAGGTGGAAAAAAAAAACAAGTGACATATTTCCTTTAAAAATGTTCCTTTTTTTATAGCCTCAAGTTTCTTAAATAAAACAGTTTGTTTTATTTTATATCAAATATTTAACCAGAAAAAAAAAAAATTACAGTAACGCTATCCCAAACTCTGAACCCCTACCGATGATACCCTTCAAGCTCCCCGTAATATCCTTTCCATTACTTCTTTCACCTCTAAATGCAGTCTGTGACTTGTTAAATATCGAAATTCCATAACTTAATAGAACAAACAACACTCCAGGCAGTTGGGGAAGAGGAGGGTAGAAATGGATGAAAGGAGAGAAGGAGATAAGGTGCAGCACTGGGAGAGCTGTTCACTTTAACTCTTAAATAGCCAACTTCTTACAATCCAAACATACGCTGATGTATGGGTGGGTTCACATATACTGCACGTTGGCCCTTCTATCAGCATAATTGTCCCCGCAGTCTGTGACCCCTTTGCTTAAACGGAATATGTCACCAGGTTTTTGCTCCCTCATCTGAAAGCAGCATAATAGAGAGACAGAGACCCGGATTCCAGCGATGTGTCACTTACTGAGCTGGTTGTCATTTTAATATTAAAAAAAAAAAAACAAAAAAAAAATAATGATTTTTCTCTGCTGCAGATCTACACAGAGCTCATGAATATGCTGGACTACCTGGCAGCACGCCAAGTAGTCCTCTAATGATAATCTACTGTTGATTAAACAGTGATTTTATCTAAAATACACTAAACAGCCCAGTAAGTGAAACAGCATTGGAATCAGCATCTCTGTCCCTACATTATGCTGCTCTCAGGATTAGGTAGCAAAAGCCTGGTGACAGATTCCCTTTAATGCAGCCAAGTGTCAGATATTCTGCAGGCTTCAGGGGAGTTTAGTCTTTGCTTAAGAACTTAAAGGGAATCTATCACTCTTTTAAAAGCTAATCTGAGAACTGCATAACGTAGGGGCTGACATCCTGATTCCAGCGATGTGTCACTTACTGCGATTGCGACCGGGAGGTTGGGGGCCTGCGGCCGCCCGGCAGATCAGCAGCCAGCTCCTTTCTGTGAGAGGAGCTGCGCTGTTCTGCCGCAGACCACGCGGTGCGGCTGCCGCTATATGACCCGGTCGCCGCTGCTGACACCGGGCCCCCCTGTCAGTGGTGGCGTCAACGCGCTCCCGTCACTCACCGTGCTCCCATCACTGCGCACTGCTTTGATATTGCATAGAGCGGCCGGCGCCGTTCAACATGATATTTATAGGGTCCAAGTCCACTATTTACATGAATCCAGGGGCGTAACGACCGCGGTCGCCATAGTGACAGGGCCCGGCAGGTTAGGGGCGCGGCGCCCACCCTGCAGATCAGCAGCTGGCTCCTCTCAGTGAGAAACAAGCTGCGCGGTTCTGTGGCAGACCACGCAGCTGCTATATGGCCCGTGAGTCATGGGGGCCCAGTGTCAGCAGCGGCGGCACAAGGCCCCCCCTCACCCAGCAATGATGAAGCATCGAGCGGTGCTCTCTGCTCCATGCTTGATCATTCTCCCCCTGTGCCTGCGCTAGACATCTCAGCTCAGCAGAGTATGGTGATGTCACCACTGTGTGACTGCTGTGCTGGGAGCACAGAGCGCAGGACTGGAGGACGCTCTGACCAGAGCAGCGGGGGAATGAGGAGAGGTGAGTACACGGTGGCCAAAGGCCTATGGGGCTGCATTATACATAGCGGTCTATGGGGCTGTGTCGCGGGCGAAGGGGACGCGCTCGCCACACTCGGGTCCGGGGCTTCTGCTGCTGCTATTCGGTGGCTCGAGCGGGGGACCGGACCCGGGGAATCGAGCAGCGCTCCTCATCCGTGAGTGAAAAAGGGGGTGGTATGTTTAGGGAGATTGTTCGTGATGCCACCCACGGGACATGGTGATGATGGCACCACCGCTGCTGGTAACGGGGTTCCCGGGAGAGATGGTAGGGTGCAGCTAGGATGTTGTCCCCTCTGTGGGTAGGGGTGGTGGTGATCCCGGAGCCCGGTGGTGTAACGTGGGAGGCCGGATGGCTGGGGTGCAGGGACTGCGCGGTGCGGTGCCGGACGGCACTGGTGTACTCACTCAGACAATCACTGACAGAGTCTCTGGTAAACCAAAACGGCCGGATGGACTGGTCCTGCAGCCGGCTGCAGTGTTGTTGTGCTCTCCCCGGACGGCTGATGGTGGCTGTCTTTCCCTGCACCTTTTAGAATGTTCTGACTCCTGTGGTTGCCCACCGGTAGTCCGCTCCCCGGCGTATAGGTGACGTAGGAGCCCGTTTTGCCCGCAGGCGCTGGCCCTTGGATCTCTAGCCTGTGGCGGTGGCTGTATATCCTCTCTGGGTGGACTGTTGCCTTCAAATCGGGACTTGGTTGTTAGGAAACCCCTGGGGTTCCTGTCACATTTAGATTTGACTATTGACGGTGGCTCCAAGCCTGGTTGGGGTCCGATGGCCCTGCCTGTGTGCTTAGCTTCACTCCGTTCCCCGGTCCGGTACCGGCGGGCCGACACCTGACCCCGGTCCTTACGGCTCTGCGGCATTCCATCAACTCCTGCAGACGGCCACCACCGTCTGCCAACCTTGCTGTAAGTGCCTGGGCTCCGACCCAGGCACCTGAAGTGTTTCCTCCTCTCACTTTCACCTCCAACACTGATCTGACACTTTTCCCGCCTCCAGGCCTGTGAACTCCTCGGTGGGTGGGGCCAACCGCCTGGCTCTGCCCCACCTAGTGTGGACATCAGACCCTGGAGGGAGGCAACAAGGGTTTTTGGTTGACTGTTGTTGCTGCCTAGGGTGGGGGTGTGTATGTTGGTATGTATGTGACTACCTGGCTAGTCCAGGGCGTCACACTCCCCATTGGTAAAATGCAGAATGTCCTCGGGCTGCCGGTCCATCACCGGTTTTATTTTTCAAACTGTAAAAGACAAATTAACATATGAAAACATTCAACATACGTATATTTTCAAGTCTTCCCTTATGGGAGGTGCAGTGCTTTAACGTTTCAAATATTGAACATTTTTATTAAACGAACGGGTTCGTGGTCATCCGCTCCCCCACCCAAATAACCTGATCCTTGATGCTGCCCCTAAGAAACTGGCATCACTCCTCTTCACCAGTCCTGGTCCAGGTTACCCGAGCAGGAACGGGTACGGAGGATGGCCACCGGTCCTGGTGGTGGCCGGGTCCCAGCCTCCTCTGCTGCGGGCCCTTCCTCCAATCTGCCTCTCCGGAGGCGGCACGGACGGAAACCAGCCCACCAAATTATTTACAAACCCACAAGTTTGTGGGTGGCCTGCCAGTTCTCAGCCATGTTCATGAGCAGCTTCTCATGTGGGCGGTAAAATACATAGGGTCCCTCCGGGGACAACTTGCCGGCAACGGCCGGGATAATCACAGTAGACAATCAGATTAAAACTCTGTTTGATTTGTGTTCATTCATTCAGCTATTTACACAATTAACATACGACACCCCTAGATGGTAGTTTCCCTGTACCTAAGTGGGGGCCGACCTAGGTTGGGGCGTGTGGACCTTCTGGGCCCAATGTCATCAGTGGAGGGCAAGGGGACAGAGGATACAGTCAGTTCCTCTTCCCTTATGGCAGGTATGGCAAGTGGAGACCCAAGGGGAGGGGGTATAGGTGCATCTCTGGGCGCTTGTTCGAGCGGCTCACTGGCGGGCGTTTCCGTCTCCATTTCTTCCACGTGTTGTGGGAACATTATCACCGGAACAATCACCGCACCGTTTTGCATAGGCCAGTCTGCTGGAAAAATCACCCATCACTGTGTGGATCACCTTCTCCTTTTACCCGCTCGGCGTAGGAACCGGAACTTCGGTTGTCACTTTCAAGGGGTGAGGACATTTCTTCAGGTGGTCTCTAGAAACCGTAGTGGCAGTCCTCCCCTGGTCACGACTGATCAGATAAGCCTTCTCATTCTTCCATTCAGTGGGCTGTATGACATACGGGGTCCTTTCCCACTGGTCATCCAGCTTGTGGGTCCGTCTCTTCCACTTCAGCACGACATCTCCCGGCTCAAAAGGGATGGCCGACGCTCGCTTATTGAAGCGTTGCGCTTGTTTCTCTCGGCTCTGACTGAGATTCTTCTCTACATACTCCTGGACTTGTCGGTATTGGATTTGCCGCAGAGTATCCCAGCCAGTAGTCGAAGGGAGGGCCTCAGGAGCTTCCACGCCCATTTCCAGGTCCACCGGCAGCCGGCCCGGTCGGGCTCTCATCAGATACGCCGGGGTGCATTTGGCAGAACTACTGGGGATGTTGTTGTACATGTCGACCAGGTCGGGCAGCTTTTCTGGCCACAGGTTCCACTCTTCCAACGGTATCACCTTGAGGAGGTCCAGGACCAGATGGTTCATCTTTTCGCACATCCCATTAGTTTGGGCATGATATGGTGTGATTCTGATCTTCTTACAACCGTACAATTGGCAGAATTCTTGAAACACCTCTGCTTCAAAGGCTGAACCCTGGTCCGTAAGTACCCTCTCCGGGCGGTCGACAGAAGTAGGCCTGGAATGCCCTGGCTGCGGTACGGCCGGTCAAATCCTTGACTGGAACAACCACCATGAACCTGGAGTAGTGGTCTACGATAGTCAAGGCATAGCTATTAGTGATGAGCGAGTATGCTTGTTACTACTCGGTACTCGCACGAGTATCACTGTACTCGGGCTACTCGGCGGGTACCGAGTAATTTTGCAATACTCGTGCTTTACTCGTGGTCTTCATTTCTGCATGTTGGCGCTCTTTTGAGAGCCAGCCCTCATGCAGGGATTGGCTGGCAGACCACTGCAATGCCACAGCCCTGTTAGTTGTGGAATTGCAGTGATTGGCCGGCCTGCACAGCGTGACCGAGCCTTTATACCGGCCGGCGCGCTGTGCTCTGTACACAGCCATCTCATATTCCCTGCTTTCCACGCCCACAGGCGCCTATGATTGGTTGCAGTGAGACACGCCCCCACGCTGAGTGACAGGTGTCACACTGCACCCAATCACAGCAGCCGGTGGGCGGGTCTATACTGTGCAGTAAAATAAATAAATAAATAATTAAAAAAAACGGCGTGCGGTCCCCCCCAATTTTAATACCAGCCAGATAAAGCCATACAGCTGAAGGCTGGTATTCTCAGGATGGGGAGCTCCACGTTATGGGGAGCCCCCCACCCTAACAATATCAGTCAGCAGCTGCCCAGAATTGCCGCATACATTATATGCGACAGTTCTGGGGCTGTACCCGGCTCTTCCCGATTTACCCTAGTGCGTTGGCAAATCGGGGTAATAAGGAGTTAATGGCAGCCCATAGCTGCCACTAAATCCTAGATTAATCATGTCAGGCGTCTCCCCGAGATTCCTTCCATGATTAATCTGTAAATTACAGTTAAAAAACACACACACCCGAAAAATCCTTTATTAGAAATAAAAAACACTAACAAAGTCCCTCATTACCAATTTATTAACCCCGACAAACCCTCCATGTCCGGCGTACTCCACGGACTCCAGCGTCGCGTCCAGCTCTGCTGCATGGAAGTGACAGGAGCTGCAGAAGACACCGCCGCTCCGGTCACCTCCACGCAGCTAATGAAGGGAATAGCGCGATCAGCTGCTGTCAGTCAGGTAACTCCCGGCCACCGCTGGATCCAGCGGTGGCCGCGATTAACCTCAGTGACAGCAGCTGATCGCTATACTCACCTCAGTTGGTGCATGGAGCTGACTGGAGCGGCGGTGAGTAGCGCGATCAGCTGAGCTGTCACTGAGGTTACCCGCGGCCACCGCTGCATCCACCGCTGGATCCAGGTAACCTCAGTGACAGCTCAGCTGATCGCTATACTCATCTCATTAGCTGCGTGGAGGTGACCGGAGCGGCGGTGTATTCTGCAGCTCCTGTCACTTCCATGCAGCAGAGCTGGACGCGACGCTGGAGGACTGTGGAGTACGCCGGACATGGAGGGTTTGTCGGGGTTAATAAATTGGTAATGAGGGACTTTGTTAGTGTTTTTTATTTCTAATAAAGGATTTTTCGGGTGTGTGTGTTTTTTAACTGTAATTTACAGATTAATCATGGAAGGTATCTCATAGACCCCAGACATGATTAATCTAGGATTTAGTGGCAGCTACGGGCTGCCATTAACTCCTTATTACCCCGATTTGCCAAAGCACCAGGGTAAATCGGGAAGAGCCGGGTACAGCCCCAGAACTGTCGCATCTAATGTATGCGGCAATTCTGGGCGGCTGCTGACTGATATTGTTAGGGTGGGGGGCTCCCCATAACGTGGAGCTCCCCATCCTGAGAATACCAGCCTTCAGCCGTATGGCTTTATCTGGCTGGTATTAAAATTGGGGGGACCGCACGCCGGTTTTTTTAATTATTTAATTATTTATTTCACTGCACAGTATACACACACCGGCTGCTGTGATTGGGTGCAGTGAGACAGCTGTCACTCAGTGTGGGAGCGTGTCTCACTGCAACCAATCATAGGCGCCGAAAAGCAGGACAGCAGGGAATAGGAGATTGATTAATGAGCGGCCGGCTTTTTCAAAAGAGGAAAAGCCACCGGAGTTTGAACAGCTGTGCAGCGCCGCGGCAGTGATCGGGGAACGGTAAGTAAGAGAGAGGGGGGGGGGGGAACTGACCGACAGACTGTGAGAGGGGGACAGACAAGACAGAGAGAGACAGACCGACGGACTGAGGGAGATAGAATAAAAAAAAAAAAATGACCGACATCGCTAGTAAAAAGCACAAAACGTGCGTTTTGGACATCGGAGTGCCACACAAGGTTTTCATGTAAAATCTTTCATGTAATAATCTCAAAAAGTAACATACACCAGCTCTATCTCACTATTGGGTATGTGCCCTTAACATTTCCGCCATGAAAATTCATTTTGGTGTCATTTTGGAAGGTTTTCTGGTGAGTCCGTAAAAATGGCGTAAAACTTGGACAAAATTGTTCACAGCTGTGACTTTTGAGTGATAAATGCTTCAAGGGGTCTTCCCCATGCTGATGCCATGTCATTTGAGCACTCTTCTGAGACTTTTGTGACATTTTTAGGGTTTCTACATGCTGCCGGGGGGTCATTTCACAAAAATACTCGGGTCTCCCATAGGATAACATTGGGCTCGGTGCTCGGGCCGAGTACACGAGTATCTTGGGAGGCTCGGCCCGAGCTTCGAGCACCCGAGCTTTTTAGTACTCGCTCATCACTACTAGCTATATCCACTGCGGCTGGGTGTAAGCTTGACGTGGTCCAAGGCAACCAACTCCAGCGGTTGATGGGTGATGATCGGCTGTAGAGGGGCTCTTTGGCTTACTTCATCCTTCCTTCTCAGTGCACAGGGGCCGCACTCTCGGCAGCAAGCCTCCACAGATTCTCGCATCCCACTCCAATAGAACCGCTCTCTCAGCAACATCTCCAGCTTTTTCCAGCCGAAATGCCCGGCGCCATCATGATATGCCCGTAGGACTTTGGGCACGCTGGCCTGAGGGACCACCAGCTGACTAACTTTCTTGTGAGTCTTCGGGTTGATCAGCCCTCGATACAGCTTCCCCTCATGCAGGTACAGCCGGGCTCGTTCTTTCCACAGTCGCTGGGCCTCAGGGGGCGCTGCCGGATCCATTACCGAGGAGCCTTGCTTAATCATGGTCTTGACCAATTGGACGACGGGCGCTTGGTCTTTGGCTTCTCTCCAACCCTGACTGGGTAGCGGGTCCAGGTTCGCCTGCTGTTTGACATGTAATCTTTCGACCAGTGGCCGATGGAACGCGGGCAGCTCAAGTTCTTCGAGGTCATCATCTTCCGACCCCCCATCCGGCAGGTGGGGCATCCGGGACAACGCATCCGCATTGGTGTTCTTGCGACCAGCTCGGTATTTGATAGTGAAGTCATAATTAGACAGCCTGGCCACCCACCGCTGTTCCAGAGCGCGCAGTTTAGCCGTGTCCAGATGGGTCAACGGATTATGGTCCATGAAAACCGTGAATTTTGCCGCTGCTAGGTAATGTCAGAACCTCTCGGTGATTGCCCACACCAGGGCCAGGAACTCGAGCTTGAAGTTTCTCGGGGTTCCTTTCCGTGGGCCGGAGTTTTCTGCTGGCATAGGCTATCACCTTTTATCGCCCGTCCTGGACCTGGGACAGGACTGCTCCCAAGCCCACATTGCTGGCGTCGGTATAGAGGACGAACGGGAGGCTGTAGTCGGGGTACGCCAGGATCTCTTCTCCCGTCAAGGCTGTCTTCAGCTGGTGAAAGGACTCCTGCTTCTTCTCCTACACAAACGGAGATCCAGGGGACCTGCCACCCCTGGTCTGTCCCACGAGGAGGTCTTTCATGGGGGCGGCCATCTTAGTTTACCCCTTGATGAAGCGACGGTAGTAGCCCACCAGGCCCAGGAACTGTCTCAAATCTCTCACTGTGGTCGGTCTCGGCCATTCCTGGATAGCAGTGATCTTCTCGGGATCTGGGGCGACACCTTCTGCGCTCACCACGTGTCCGAGGTACTGTACCCTAGGCTTCAGTAGGTGGCACTTGGAGGGCTTCAGTTTCATCCCATACTTGGCTAGGGACACGAACACTTCAGCCAGATGTTCCAGGTGGGCCTCGTACATCTGGGAGTATACGATCACATCATCTAGATACAGTAGGACCGTTTCGAAATTGAGATGTCCCAGGCAACACTCCATGAGCCGTTGGAAGGTTCCAGGGGCATTGCACAGCCCGAACGGCATGCTGTTAAACTCGCAGAGTCCCATGGGAGTGGTGAATGCAGTCTTCTCACGGTTCTCTAGTGCGACCAGCACCTGACAATATCCACTGGTAAGGTCGAGGGTAGAGAAGAAGTTAGCAGTTCTCAGCGCAGCTAGCGACTCTTCGATACGGGGGAGAGGATAGGCATCTTTATGCGTTATCTGGTTGATCTTCCGGTAATCCACACACATTCTCATGGTGCCATTCTTTTTCTTCACCAGCACCAGTGGGGCTGCCCAGGGACTACAACTATCCCGAATGACCCCTGCCTCCTTCATGTTCCTCAACATGTCTTTGGCGCATTGATAATGTGCTGGCGGGATGGGCCTATATCTTTCTTTAATGGGTGGATGTACGCCTATAGGTATATGGTGTTGAACCCCCTTAATCCTCCCGAAATCTAATGGGTGCTTGCTGAAAATTTGTTCATATTCTTGCACCACCCTGTATACCCCCTCCTTGTGATGCGTGGGTGTGGCATCAGTGCCTACATGTAGTTCCTGGCACCATTTCTCTAACTGTTCAGGGGGTATATGGTTACTGGCAGGGGATGCTGAGGTAGGAAGGGCGGCCTCGTAAATGGTGTGAGGGTCTAGGGTGAGCAGTTTGGCAAGGGTAGCGTAACGGGGAAGCCTAACTTCCTCCTCTCCACAATTCAGCGCTCTGACAGGCACTGTCCCCTTTTTGACGTCAACCACCCCTCTGGCCGCCATCACCATGGGCCAGTGTTCAGAAGGCGTGGGTTCCACCATCGCCGGGTAGTCGCGCCCCTGGGGGCCTACTGCTGCCCTGCACCAAATCATCTCGCTTCGGGGTGGCACTACCAAGGGGACCACATCCATCACTCTTACTCCACCACTCTCTCCACCAGTCGAGTTCACTTGCTGCCGATATAGAAGGGCCCGGATCTCACGCTGCACAGCTCTCTGTCGGCCTCCTCCTGCTGTGGCGGCCAACTGCTGCAACAGACTCAGCACCTCACTCATACAATGCTCCATCACATTGGTCCCTAAGATTACTTTCGGGGTATGATCACTGGGTTCATTCATCACCACTATCATCCCTTGATTCTTTAACTCCGCACATCCCACGGTCAGGGTCACTTGCTTGTATCCCACTTGGGTTAGAGGGAGTCCATTGGCCGCAACAAGGGTCAGGCTATCATCAGAGGGGGCAAGTTCATCAGTACCCCAATACTGCTGGTACAGTGTATATGGTATAGTGGTTACCTGTGATCCTGTGTCCAAGAGGGCCATGAGCGGGATGCAGTCCACTGCCAGGGGGATGATGGGGCGAGCTCCGACGTACCGGTTTCGCCAATCGGGGGGGGGGGCGTTGGTGTCTACTCCTGAGGATTGGCCCTTGGCCCCAGGGATTGCTCGTTTAACGGGCACCGCCTAGAGTAGTGGCCTGGCTTGCTGCATCTGTAACAAATAGGAGGCCCATACTGTGAGTCATTCTCCACTGCATCCAGGGGACGTCCTCCGGGCTGTTGGCGAGCTGGATCCTCCCCGGGGGCTTGACTCTCGTCGGAAGCTGGAGTGCGGCGAGGATCTTGGCTAGGTTTCCATCCATGCAGCGGACCTGGGCAGCTAGCTCCTCCATCATCCCGACGGGCGCTGCAGGGGCCGGTAGAGCCAGGAGAGGAGGTGCCACCGTGATGGGAGCGATTTCAGCCGGACATGGGGCCGCCTCAGGCGCGTCCGGCGTTGGGGCCTGCAGGGCCTTGATGGCCCGCTCCTTCAATACTGCAAAGTCCAGATGGGGGTGTTCCAGGGCCAACAGCCGTAGCTGCTTGCGGTCTTCCGCAGACCCCGGCCCTTGCAGGAATTGTTCCACTAGCATCTTATTGCTTTACGCATCATTAATAGTGTCCACCCGCTTCAGCGTACGGAGGGATGTTTGCAGGTGCAGGGCATAGTCTCTTCTATTATCCGCAGGCCCCTGTCGACACTGATGGAATTGCGGATGCAGTTCTGCTTCCTTGCGGGTCTCAAAAGCGACTTGGAGTTTCTCTAAAATGGTAGTCACTGAGGCCCAGTCCGCGTCGGTCCAGGTCTCCGTCTCCTGCTCAGCCGCGCCGGTGAGCTGTCCTAGCACTACCGCTGCCCATTGCCCATCAGTCAAGGGATATAAATCAAGGACCGGGCTAATCTTTTTCCGGAACACCTGCAAGGCATCAGGCTTCCCATCGTACTGCGGCAGCCAGGTAGCACTGGGCACATAGGGCAGGGAGAACGGCATTACCTGGGCGACCGCTGGACCCGCGGCCTCCCCCGCTCTTGCGGCCGGAGCACGGGCTACCCCGTTGCCATCTGCGGGCGCTGCTGCGGCTGCAACCGCCACTCCTCCAACAGCTCAGTCGGGCGCAGACATCTTTCTCCCGTCCCCCCTTGGTTCTTTCTAGCACTTCCTCTTTGGGGGCGGGGCTTTGCTTTCGCGCCTTCTCTGCTCGGGGAACACGCTCGAGCGGGAAATCTTCGCGCCAAAGATGGCGGCGCTTCAAATTTTTCGGCCGGACGCCGCCGGCGGGGACTGCAAGGCGCACTTCTACCGGTAGGTAGATCGGTTCTATCCTGTTTGCAGACGCCAAGTTGTCGCGGGCGGAGGGGACGCACTTGCCACGCTCTGGTCCGAGGCATCTGCTGCTGCTACTCGGTGGCTCGAGCGGGGGACCGGACCCGGGGACTCGAGCAGCGCTCCTCACCCGTGACTGAAAAAGGGGGTGGTATGTTTAGGGAGATTGTTCGTGACGCCACCCACGGGACGTGGTGATGATGGCACCACTGCTGCTGGTAACTGGGATCCCGAGAGAGATGGTAGGGTGTAGCTAGGTCGTTGTCCCCTCCGTGGGTAGGGGTGTTGGTGATCCCGGGGCCCGGTGGTGTAACGGGGAGGCCGGATGGCTGGGGTGCAGGGACTGCGCGGTGCGGTGCCGGACGGCACTGGTGTACTCACTCAGACAATCACTGAAAGTCTCTGGTAAACCAAAACGGTCGGATGGACGGGTCCCGCAGTCGGCTGCAGTGTTGTTGTTGTGCTCTCCCTGGACGGCTGATGGTGGCTGTCTTTCCCTGCACCTTTTAGAATGTGCTGACTCCTGTGGTTGCCCACTGGTAGTCCGCTCCCCGGCGTATAGGTGCCGTAGGAGCCCATTTTGACCGCAGGCGCTGGCCCTTGGATCTCTAGCCTGTGGCGGTGGCTGTATATCCTCTCTGGGTGGACTGTTGCCTTCAAATCGGGACTTGGTTGTTAGGAAACCCCTGGGGTTCCTGTCACATTTAGATTTGACTATTGACGGCGGCTCCAAGCCTGGTCGGGGTCCGATGGCCCTGCCTGTGTGCTTAGCTTCACTCCGTTCCCCGGTCCGGTACCGGCGGGCCGACACCTGACCCCGGTCCTTACGGCTCTGCGGAGTTCCACCAACTCCTGCAGACGGCCACCACCGTCTGCCAACCTTGCTGTAAGTGCCTGGGCTCCGACCCAGGCACCTGAAGTGTTTCCTCCTCTCACTTTCACCTCCAACACTGATCTGACACTTTTCCCGCCTCCAGGCCTGTGGACATCTCGGTGGGTGGAGCCAACTGCCTGGCTCTGCCCCACCTGGTGTGGACATCAGACCCTGGAGGGAGGCAACAAGGGTTTTTGGTTGACTGTTGTTGCTGCCTAGGGTGGGGGTGTGTATGTTGGTATGTATGTGACTACCTGGCTAGTCCAGGGCGTCACAGCTGCATTATACAACATGAAGGACCCGATATACATGGACTATAGGGGTGCATTACACATGGAGGGGTATGGGGCTGCATAATGCAAGAATGCAATACGAAGGACAATTATACATGGACTATCAGGGTGCATTGTACATGGAGGAGTATGGAGCTGCATAATGTAATATGAAGGACACCTTATACAGTGGGTATGGAAAGTATTCAGACCCATTATTCAGTATTAATTTTTCACTATTATTGCAGCCATTTGGTAAATTTAAAAAAGTTCATTTTTTCCTCATTAATGTACACTCTGCACCCCATCTTGACAGAAAAAAACCCCAGAAATGTAGAACTTTTTGCAAATGTATTAACCCCTTCACGACCTTGGACGGATCTATCCGTCCAGGATCGTGTCCCGTTAAGCCCCGCCCCCTGCCGCAGGCAGGCGGCGTGGATCGGCACACATATCAGCTGTTTTCAACAGCTGACATGTGTGCCTGCTAGCCGCGGGTGGAATCGCTTCCACCCGCGGCCATTAACCCCTTAAATCTTGCTGCCAAAGTCTGGCAGCAAGATTTAAATGCGCGCGGCCATGTTTGTTACTCACCGCCGCCCCCACCGGAAGTCACGTGTGTTATCATAGCTGTGATCAGCAGATAGCGATCAGCAATCGGATTGCTGATCGCTATAGCCCCCTAGGGGGACTAGTAAAATAAAATAAAAAAGTAAAAAAAAAAGTTTTAAAAAATAAAAAAAAAAAAAAAAAACCTAAAAGTTCAAATCCCCCCCCTTTCCCCCCATTGAAAATTAAAGGGTTAAAAAATAAATAAATATACACATATTTGGTATCGCCGCGTTCAGAAATGCCCGATCTATCAAAATATAAAATCAATTAATCTGATTGGTAAACGGCATAGTCGCAAAAAAATTCCAAACGCCAAAATTACGTTTTTTGGTCGCCGCAAGTTTTACGCAAAATGCAATAACAGGCGATCAAAACGTAGCATCTGCGCAAAAATGGTACCATTATAAACGTCAGCTCGAGACGCAAAAAATAAGCCATCACTGAGCCATAGATCCTTAAAAATAAGAACGCTACGTGTTTCGGAAAATGGCGCAAAACGTGCGCCACTTTTATTGGACAAACTTGTGAATTTTTTTAAACCCCTTAGATACAAGTAAACCTATACATGTTTGGTGTCTACAAACTCGCACCGACCTGAGGCATCACATAGATACCTCAGGTTTTACCATATAGTGAACACAGTGAATAAAATATCTCAAAAACTATTGTACGATCACACTTTTTTTGCAATTTTTCCGCACTTGGAATTTTTTTGCCGTTTTCCAGTACACTATATGGTAAAACTTATGGTTTCATTTAAAAGTACAACTCGTCCCGCAAAAAACAAGCCCTCATATGGCAAGATTGATGGAAAAATAAAAATGTTACGCCTCTCAGAAGAAGGGGAGCAAAAAACAAAAACGCAAAAACGGAAAGTGCCCGGGGGCTGAAGGGGTTAAACAAGAAAAACTGAAATATTACATGGTCATAAGTATTCAGACCCTTTGGTCAGACACTCATATTTCAGTCACATGCTGTCCATTTCCTTGTGATCCTCCTTGAGATGGTTCTACTCCTTCATTGGAGTCCAGCTGTGTTTAATTAAACCAATAGGACTTGATTTGGAAAAACACACCTGTCTACTTTCACACATCAGTTTTTTCCAATCAGGCACAATCTGGTTTGTGCCTGATGCAACGGATCCGTCTCAGATTGTGTAAAAACCGATGCAACGGATCCGGTAAAAAATAAACAGATCTGTTTTTTTTTGTTTTTTTTTTTAAGGGGGGAGAGGGGTAGAGGGGGAGAGGGGTAGAGGGGGAGAGGGGGAGGGAGAGGGAGGAGAGAGAATCATCCCCGCACAAACACCAGCACTATCGCCCCCCTCATCACCGCACACGCAGGCACTACCGCACGCATCATCTCCGCACACCCCTGCACTACCGCACGCATCATCACCACACACGCAAGCACTACCTCAGTGATGTCCCCGCTGACAGTGCGACTCCCTTCAGTTGCTGCGTGGAGCTGATAGTGAGCGGCAGTGTTCTAATGCCACTCCTGTCAGCTTCATGTAGCAGAGCTGATCGCATTGTGGGACCTCTGTAGATTACGCCGGACCTGGAGGGGTATTTGGGGATTTTAATAAAATGGTGAAAGTGTGTGTTTTTTTGTCTCTTATTCCAAATAAAGTATTTTTTTCGGGTGTATGTGTTTATTTACTTTCACTTACAGGTTAATCATTGGGGGTGTCTCAGACGCCTGCCATGATTAACCCCTTATTACCCCGATTGATACCACACCAGGGCAATTCGGGATGAGCCGGGTAGAGTCCCGGGACTGTCGCATCTAACGGATGCGCAATTCCGGGCGGCTGCTGGCTGATATTGTTAGGGCGGTGGGCTCCCCATAACGTGGAGCTCCCCATCCTGAGAATACCAGCCTCCAGCCGTGTGGCTTTATTTTGGCTGGTATCAAAATTGGGGGGGGGACTGCACGCCTGTTTTTTATAATTATTTATTTAACTGCATGATATAGAAACGCCCACCGGCGGCTGTGATTGGTTGCAGTCAGATACGCCCCCACGCTGAGTGACAGCTATCTCACTGTAACCAATCATGGGCGCCGGTGGGTGGGGAAAGGAGGGAATACGAGATTGAATAATGGGCGGCCGGCATTTTCAAATCAGGAGAAGCAGCCAGCAGTGTGACAGCCGTGCAGCAAGGCGCCCGTGATCGGTGATTGGGTGAGAGTGAGACAGATTTTCTGACAAGCAATGAATTTATATCACTTCTGGGCATGCTCAGAAGTAAAAACCGAATCCGGTACATGCTTCCGGTGTTTGATGCATGCCACCGAATTCGGCGTGCATAGACTTTCATTATGCACTATGCGGCACAGCGCCGCATGCGGTGCTATGCAGTTTTTTGCCGCTGGCAACAAAAACGTTCCTCTCTGGGTCCTGTGCGGCCGCCGGAGTGACGATTTTTGCCGCAACCGGCAAAAAATGGATCAAACACGAGTACATGCGGCACAATCCAGCGCTATTAATAGTCTGAGGAAAAACCGCACCCGGCGGCAAAAAAAACCCGGATGCATTTTTTCTGCAAAGCGCCGGATTGTGCCTGATTGCAAAAAACTGATGTGTGAAGGCAGCCTAAGACCTCACAGCTCACAGTGCATGTCAGACTAAATGAGAATCATGAGGTCAAAAAGGAACTGCCCAAGGAGCTCAGAGACAGAATTGTGGCAAGGCACAGATCTGGCCAAGGTTACAAAAGAATTTCTGCAGTACTCAAGGTTCCTAATAGCACACGGGCCTCCATAATCCTTAAATGGAAGAAGTTTGGGACCACCAGAACTCTTCTTAGACCTGGCCGTCCAGCAAATCTGAGCAATTGTGGGAGAAGAGCCTTGGTGAGAGAGGTAAAGAAGAACCCCAAGATCACTGTGGCTGAGCTACAGAGATGCAGTAGGGAGATGGGAGAGAGTTCCACAAAATCAACTATCACTGCAGCCCTCCACCAGTCGGACCTTTATGGCAGAGTGGCCTGACAGAAGCCTCTACTCAATGCAAGACATATGAAAGCCCGCATAGAGTTTGCAAAAAAACACACAAAGGACTCCCAGACTAGGAGAAATAAGATTCTCTGGTGTGATGAGCCGAAGATAGCACTTTTTGGTGATAATTCTAAGCAATTTGTGTGGAGAAAACCAGGCACTGCTTATCAATCACCTGCTTAATACAATCCCAACAGTGAAACACGGTGGTGGCAGCATCATGCTATGGGGGGGGGTGTTTTTCAGCTGCAGGGACAGGACGATTGGTTGCAATTGAAGGAAAGATGAATGTGGCCAAATACAGAAATATCCTGGAAGAAAACCTCTTCGAGTGCTCTGGACCTCAGACTTGGCAGAAGGTTCACCTCCCAACAAAACAATTACCCTAAGTACACAGCTAAGATAAGAAAAGGAGTGGCTTCAGAATAACTCTGTGACCATTCTTGACTGGCCCAGCCAGAGCCCTGACCTAAACCCAATTGAGCATCTCTGAAGTGACCTGAAAAAGGTTGGACGGTGAACATTGGTGGACAGCCAGACAAAACTGGAGAGGATCTGCATGGAAGAATGGCAGAGGATCCCCAAATCCAGGGTGAAAAACTTGTTGCATCATTCCCAAAAAGACTCATGGCTGTACTAGCTCAAAAGGGTGCTTCTACTCAATACTGAGCAAAGGGTCTGAATACTTATCACCATGTGATATTTCAGGTTTTCTTGTTTAAATAAATTTGCAAAAATTTCTACATTTCTTTCAACATGGGGTGCAGAGTGTACATTAATGAGAAAAAAAAATGAACTTTTTTGAATTTACCAAATGACTACAATGAAACAAAGTGAAAAATTTAAAGGCGTCTGAATACTTTCCGTACCCACTGTACATTGACTATAGGGGTGCATTATATATGGAGGTCTATGGGGCTGCATTATAATACATATAGGACTATGGGGGCTACCTTATACATGACTATGGGGGTGCATTATAATATATGGAGGACTATGTGGTGCAGTATAATATATGGAGGACTATGGGGTGGATTATAATACATGGATGACTACGGGAGTTGCATTAAATAATTGGAGGGCTACTTTATACATGGAGGACTATGGTGGGGCATTCTAATATATGAAGGGTTATGTGGGACCCTTTACACTATATGGAAGGTTATGTGGAGGCCATTATAGTAGTACGAGAGCTATATACGAGGGGGGACAAAGATACAAGCATTTGATGGGAAAGTTTTGTGCTGAGGGAAAAGGGCTCTTTCCCTTAGCACCCAGCTTTCCCATGCTCTGCTATACATCTTCTCTTAGCACCCAGCTTTCTCATGCTCAGATATGGGAAAGCTGGGTGCTGAGGGAATGATGTATAGCAGAGCATGGGAAAGCTGGGTGCAGAGGACAGGATGGGTATCAGAACATAGGAAAGCTGGGTGCTGATAGAGGGATTTCAGATCATGGGAAACCTGGGTGCTGAGGGAAAGAGCCAAGTGTCAGCGTCATTATGCCGTACCCCAAGTGTGGTGGGGGGCAGGTCCAAAGTTTGCATTGAGGCCCATCAAACTCTGGTTACACTACTGCATTTATTATTTACTTTGAGTATTGGGAGGTGATAAAGTCCCATTAAACAAGGATGAAATAAGGAAAACAAATTTTACTTCAGGTTTTCATCCATTTTTAACTTACTCATTGCCAAGAGTCAATTAAAAAGCGAATAATTGTCCAATTTACATGTAAAAATTGTTACGCATGTAAAGCGGAGTCATTCACACTAAATAATATAGTTCATAAATTGCCGCAAATAATCTCTGCAGGAAAATAAAAATGCATTAAAAAGACAGCACAAAACTAAATACCAGATCTACCAAAAGGCCATGATAGAGGTCAAAAATCTCCCCTCCCCCATCTAATTATGTAAGAAGACAAACCAGTTGGCACAGAAAATACAACATATCCCAAACTGTGCAATATATGAAGGTATAAGGTGAACCGAAAAAAGTATACCAATAAATGGAACAATATTTGGATAAAAGCCAAGGATGGCTTAGAGAGGAAGGGGGGGGGGGGATGTGTTAGCCCCCCATGTATCATCACAAATGTGAATTATACAGTGTACATCACCTGCTTTATTTAGCTACCAGTTTTCTTTCTTGGGTGTTATACATGCTTTGTTTGCTATAGGGGACTGCAGCACCTGTTTTGTTTTTTTCTTTCCATACCACATGGGCGTTGCACACGGTTTATGTTTTTCTAATACACAGTTCAGCCATAGCATTAAAACCACTGCAGAGGAATAATACTTATAACAAGGAAAACAAATCAGCTCACCCACGGGGAAAAGGATTGTATACGCACAAAAGTTCCTGTAGGGCGTCAAAGTAAAATTAAGAAAAACGCAACAAATGCAGCATCAAGGTCTTTAAAATCCACTCTTTATTGACAATCACTTAAAAAATGGAGAACAGAATCACAAACATTTCTGATTACAAGACCTTACTCATTGCATCAATTAGATTCATTAAAGCACCACTCCAGCGCTGCAGTGGCACTTACACTCCTTCTTGGTCTCATCTGACCACATACCTTCTCTGGATCATGATGTTCTAGCATGAGCAGGGGGACCTTGTGTGCCCTGCATGAATTTAAATCCTTGATGGTGTGGTGTGGTGTGTAACTAACTAATATTTGAGACCTTGGTTCCAGCTCTCTTCCGATTATTGACCAGTTCCTCTCATGAAGTTCTGGGCTGATTACTGACATCTCTCAGAATCATCCTTACGCATGAGGCAAGATCTTGCATGAAGGCCCAGAACGAGTAAGATTGACAGTCATCTTGTTTATTCTAATGTTCTAATAATTGTGTCAACAGTTGTTGCCTTCTCACCAAGCTGCTTGCCTGTTGCCCTGTAGCCCATCCCAGCTTAGGCAGGTCTACAATTTTGTCCCTGGTTTCTCTTTCGTCTTGGTCATGGTGGAGAGGTTTGAGTGTGATTGAGTGTGTGGACAGGTGTGTTTTATACAGGTAACAAGTTCAAACAGGTGCAATTAATACAGAAGTACGATCCCTCTGTAAAAATGGCCAAATTGAACCCAAAATGTCAATATTTTGTCTGGCCACCATTATTTTTAAGCACTGCCATAACCCCTTCAGACATTTTTGGTTTTTTTTTCCTCCACTTCTTTTCAAGAGCCATAACTTTTTTCTTTTTCTGTCAGTTTTGCTATATGAGGGCTTATGTTTTTGTGGGACAAGTTGTACTTTTGAATGAAAACATTCGTTTATCATACAGTGTACTGGAAATCGGGAAAAAAAAAAATCTAAGTGAATTGCAAAATAAATGCAATTGTTATGGGGATATTTTATTCAGTGTTCACTGTATGGTAAAACTGATATGTCGGTGTAATGCCTCAGGTGGGTGGGTACGAGTTTGTCGACACCAAACATGTATAGTTTTACTTTTATCAAAGGGGTTTAAAAAAAAATAATTCAGAAGTTTGTCAAAAAAAGTGCTTTTGGTGCTGCCATTTTCTGAGACCTGTAGTGTTCTTATTTTTAGGGATCTGGTGCTTAGTGTTGGCTTATTTTTTGCGTCTTGAGCGGACGTTTTTAATTATACCAATTTTGTGCAGATGCTATATTTTGATAGATCGGGCATTTCTGAACGTGGCAATACCAAATGTGTATTTTTTACGGTTTTATTTTTAATGGGGCGATCGGGGGGTGATTTGAACTTCAAGGTTTTTTCTATTTCTGTCATATGTTATTTTTTTTTTTTTTTTTTTTACACACACATACATACATACATACATACATACATACATACATACATACACACACACTTATTTTACTAGTCTCCTTAGGGGACTTTATCACCGCACCGTCCGATCGCTTGTTCATTTCTGTTGACCAGAGTTGCACACCTCTGATCATCAGAAATGGAGCTCTCCTGTGAGAGCCGGCGCTCTGTCTGCTCTTACAGAAAGTATGTTATAGCAGTGCTACCATGGAAACCATTGGCTTCCCGTAATCACTTCTCAGGGCCACCGATAGCGGCTGGGTATAGCGCGATGGCCATTTAAATTGTGCGGTCAGTATTTGACAGCATAATCCAAGTGGCAAGCAGGCGCGGGTGGATCACGGATTGTCCACCCGCGCCTGTTAGCCCCACATGTTTGCTGTTCAAATCAGCAGACATGTGTGGAGATCATTGCAGTAGCCGGTGGCGATTACTGCTACATGACCAATGACGTACCAGTACATCAATGGTTGTGAAGAGGTTAACGGTCTGGGACATTCAGTTCACCAGAGCTTCACAGGAGCCACTGTGGTAAAGAAACAATTTGTATGATAATGTAACTAGAATTGCGGAAGACAGCACCGAATAAAATGGCACCCGTTTGGAAGGGGACTATATTGGGTTTTTATTTTGCATTGGGCATTGTTGCTTTGAAGCCCTGTGAAATTTTTCATACTAAACAGGCTTCACATCACTTAGCTGAATTATACCTAATTCCAGTAATGTGACGCATGGAGATATGCCCCTAACTAGGGGAACCCAATTATGCTGTGGAGGTCATATGAACAACATTCAGGCATTTCATAAAACTATGATGAGATTTGGTCATGCACAACTCTTCTTTTAAGAACAGTCGTCTTTTGTTTACGACTCCATATTTTACATGGAGCTGAATATTAAAAAACTTTAACATAAAAAGTATCCCAGCACACATTGTAAGTTTTGTGGCAGAATCCACTTTTGCTAGATGTGTTTTTTGTCCTAGATATTGCTACAGTCTTCATCCTATGCATTTGCAAGGGTGAAGTCAGTAATGAATTCCTGTTACTTGAGTTGCAAAAACAAGTGCTGACTTTGTCATGTAAATGTAGCGCCCCTGAGACTGGTCAATACAGGGTTTTATCATTATATCCTTCCCTGGCAGGTCAAGATGCTAATCTAGTAAATTCTACACACACCTCACACCACCATACAGCAGGGAGAAGCAGTCACTAGGAAAGGGTTAATAATGTTTCTACACACATAGGAAGTGACTCAGCCTAGTTCTTAGCAGACACAGATTGCCATAGCAACTTGCAAAAGTGGGAGCATGAGCAGTTAGGAGTAGAAAACAGTTTCACTTTACCTCAGAATAAGCTTGGACACGAGACAGAGCAGACGCACAGTGGTGCAGCTCTCTGAAGGGAGGCTGTCAGGCCTTCAGGGAGGCAGAACAGAGCTGTCTGGATGTATCACCGAACAGACAGCTCCACCAAGCTGGGGGCCAGTAACATCTAGAGAGACGGGACCCGGCACCTGTAATCGTGCACTAAAAGGGAGCAGTTGCCTGAGAGATGGGACTGGGCACAAGAGGTACAGAGCCCTAATTCGGGTGGCCGAGGTGCGGCAGCAGACAGGGAGCCTGAGAGAGGGGGACAGAGGTCCGACCCACGAGAGGCCTAGGCTGCCGGCCGTGCGGACCGAGTCCGGGGAAGAGTACAGAGTTGTGCATGGTGGAGAAAGGCCACAGATTACCAAACCGGATCCAGCCGCTGACCTGCCCGGGAAGCGACCGTAGTCTCTGATGGTGAGGACCAGCACCCGGGGTGCGATACCACCTGAGCCAGTAAATAAAGTGATTGGAACCCGCACCTGGTGACTCTGTGACTAACTACCGCCGCCCTTCGCTCCCGTGGACTGCCGCCCCCGTTCTCACCAACCTCCCGGGGTACCCCACTCTGTCCGTGGGGAGCGACACCATCCCGGCTGCATATAACACCTGCCCCGGAGAGAGACTGTGCAGCGTCGGCTAGTTCCTGGCCGCATACCGCGGGTGGCGCTGCAAAGCATCCCCATTCCCTATCCAGTACTGCCCCTGGGAGAGGACTAGTTGCAGGAAGGGTCGGCGGCTGAGGAGGCAGAGACCCCGGTCACTGCTGCAAGCTGTGACACGCTCCCCAGGGGCCCGTCACCCTCCTTCCATCCCCATCTGTATTGGACACTTGTCCGTTTGCTGTTCTTATTTAACATGTAGCCGACGGGGGTCACAAAACCAGGTCAGGCCAGTCACAGCTACCCCAAGGAACCAGTGGCCCAGTGACGAGTACCCTAAAGCCCTGTGGACGCTACATAAATAACCCCATACGCAGCTACAAATCACCAGTGTAAAAAAAAAAAAAAAAAAAAAAGTTAAAATTGTCATTTAAGAATTAGATTTTGCATTAGATATTCCTAAACACCACCACCTTAGGCTGAATTAAAATAATTTTTTATTGTTGTAAAACTCTTGTAAAATACACCATACGTATATGTATATATGGAATGAAAGCGCATATAATTATATATATTATATTACAATATACATATACATATATATACACACACACACATATATATACACACACATATATACACACACACACGTACATACATATATACAGTTAGGTCCAGAAATATTTGGACAGTGACCCAAGTTTTGTTATTTTAGCTGTTTACAAAAACGTGTTCAGAAATACAATTATATATATAATATGGGCTGAAAGTGCACACTCCCAGCTGCAATATGAGAGTTTTCACATCCAAATCGGAGAAAGGGTTTAGGAATCATAGCTCTGTAATGCATAGCCTCCTCTTTTTCAAGGGACCAAAAGTAATTGGACAAGGGACTCTAAGGGCTGCAATTAACTCTGAAGGCGTCTCCCTCGTTAACCTGTAATCAATGAAGTAGTTAATAGGTCTGGGGTTGATTACAGGTGTGTGGTTTTGCATTTGGAAGCTGTTGCTGTGACCAGACAACATGCGGTCTAAGGAACTCTCAATTGAGGTGAAGCAGAACATCCTGAGGCTGAAAAAAAAAGAAAAAATCCATCAGAGAGATAGCAGACATGCTTGGAGTAGCAAAATCAACAGTCGGGTACATTCTGAGAAAAAAGGAATTGACTGGTGAGCTTGGGAACTCAAAAAGGCCTGGGCGTCCACGGATGACAACAGTGGTGGATGATCGCCGCATACTTTCTTTGGTGAAGAAGAACCCGTTCACAACATCATCTGAAGTCCAGAACACTCTCAGTGAAGTAGGTGTATCTGTCTCCAAGTCAACAGTAAAGAGAAGACTCCATGAAAGTAAATACAAAGGGTTCACATCTAGATGCAAACCATTCATCAATTCCAAAAATAGACAGGCCAGAGTTAAATTTGCTGAAAAACACCTCATGAAGCCAGCTCAGTTCTGGAAAAGTATTCTATGGACAGATGAGACAAAGATCAACCTGTACCAGAATGATGGGAAGAAAAAAGTTTGGAGAAGAAAGGGAACGGCACATGATCCAAGGCACACCACATCCTCTGTAAAACATGGTGGAGGCAACGTGATGGCATGGGCATGCATGGCTTTCAATGGCACTGGGTCACTTGTGTTTATTGATGACATAACAGCAGACAAGAGTAGCCGGATGAATTCTGAAGTGTACCGGGATATACTTTCAGCCCAGATTCAGCCAAATGCCGCAAAGTTGATCGGACGGCGCTTCATAGTACAGATGGACAATGACCCCAAGCATACAGCCAAAGCTACCCAGGAGTTCATGAGTGCAAAAAAGTGGAACATTCTGCAATGGCCAAGTCAATCACCAGATCTTAACCCAATTGAGCATGCATTTCACTTGCTCAAATCCAGACTTAAGACGGAAAGACCCACAAACAAGCAAGACCTGAAGGCTGCGGCTGTAAAGGCCTGGCAAAGCATTAAGAAGGAGGAAACCCAGCGTTTGGTGATGTCCATGGGTTCCAGACTTAAGGCAGTGATTGCCTCCAAAGGATTCGCAACAAAATATTGAAAATAAAAATATTTTGTTTGGGTTTGGTTTATTTGTCCAATTACTTTTGACCTCCTAAAATGTGGAGTGTTTGTAAAGAAATGTGTACAATTCCTACAATTTCTATCAGATATTTTTGTTCAAACCTTCAAATTAAACGTTACAATCTGCACTTGAATTCTGTTGTCGAGATTTCATTTCTAATCCAATGTGGTGGCATGCAGAGCCCAACTCGCCAAAATTGTGTCACTGTCCAAATATTTCTGGACCTAACTGTAATATATATATATATATATATATATATATATATATATATATATATATATATATATATATATATATATATATATATATATATATATATATATATATATATATATATATATATATATATATATTTATATTAGATAACGGGGCTAATGTGTCACAGAGCACAGAGAAAAGACCATTATAAATACACAAAACTGTGTATATTTGCCTAAGCATAGAGAGGAATACTTGAGGTAATAGAACTAGATCTAAGCACATCTTATTGAGTTCATATATGTTACGTATGCACACACATAATATTTACAAACAAATGTGTAAGATAACTTAACATTTTCAACAATATGAACACTTGTGAGGCAATTAGTTTTAGAGAAGTGCAATATATTTTACACACACTACTCACAAAATGTTAGCGATATTTGACTTTCGGTGAATGGTGAATGTAAGGAAAATGTAAAAAGTTCATGTCACAGTGTTCATTCATCATGAAAGTCGGGCATTTATGTAGAAGCATGCAATGCGGATTTCTTCATCTCAAACAATTTATTAAACAAAAGCCAACAACAGTGGTGGATACACTCCCCAAAATGTCAATGTCTAAATAAGGCCGGGGGACTAGTGCGATCCTCGCGTGACACTCTGCTCACACTGGCAGCACAGCAGCAGCCGAGTGTCACTGCGACGGAGGTCCGATCATGCGATTGGACTTCAGCTGTGGGGGGGGGGGGGCGGGCCAGCGCTGAGGAGGGGAGGGAGGGATTCATTTATATCAGCATGCTGCAATTTTTTCTCGGTCTGATTAGGGCTGAGAAACTAATCGCTCATGGGTACTGACACACAGGCTAATATTGGTCCGGGTGGAATGCGATGTTTTATCGCATTCCACTCGCACCGACTTTCATGCTGTGTGTCTTAGGCCTAACTCGTCATGTGGCTTTAATCATCAAATTACAGCTTGATAAATGAGGTCTCATGCTGTTCACAAGTGCAGTTATTGTCTTCTGAGGCATGGCATCCCACTTTTCTTGAAGGGCAGCCCTCAGGTCATTGAGATTCTTGGGTATAGAGTTACGAGCCTCTACACGGTGACTTAGCTCATCCCATAGGTTTTCTATGAGAGTCATGTCAGGAGAACGTGCAGGCCACTAAATTTGAAGTACAGCAGTCTCCAGCAGTCGTTCCATAATTATAAAGGGACCTCGATGAGCTGGAGCATTGAAGTCCATGAAGATGAAACTAGGCCTGTGTTGTTGATGCAGAGGCACAATGACTGGATTAATTATGTTACTCAAGCATTAGGGGCTTGTCACTGTACTATTCACACAGTGTAGGGCAGTTCTGCATTGACTAGACACCTGCCTACATTACCACCACCAACAAGTGCAGACCATGCTGATATAATTGGTTTCAAATGGTCTGACATGACACTTGGTTGCCTCTCATCTCCCTTAAAATGTGCCTGGAGTTGTGTGGCATTCATCATCCGGTTTCAAAGGGCATTGTTCACAATGAAGTGGTCATCAGTGTGGGATGTGACCAAAGGACATCCACTTCAATGCCTTTCTGTGACTCTTCTCTCTTTTGCAACCTTCTGGTGATACTCTGACACTCTAAGCTGGCTGCTGCTCTCTGACTATACCCTTCTTGAAGCCTTGCAATCGCAAGGTAACGTTGATTACTTGTTAGGTGTCGTGGTCTCATGATATCAAAATGTGAACAGCATGATGACAAGGACTGTTTAAATACCAATTCTAATTGAACCCTGAAATGTATTGGGTGATTCATGGATGAAACACTTGAATTTTGCCATTCATCTCCTTGTTAGGAACAGCAAGTTGTGCAATAAATACTGAAACATCTTATACCCTGACAGTTGGACAAGTGCATTCAAAAGTTTAGAGAAGATCACATTAAGTTCACCTGAAAAGGTAAGAGTGTATGTCAGATTAAGCTACTCATGGTGACGCCAGCATCAGCAGGTGGCTGGAAATGCTCAATTCAAATTAATAGGAGGCGGATGTGCAGTACCTGGTAGTGGCCACTATGAAGACGGAGCAGCCTGGAAGTGAGCATTTTCAGCTTCCTGCTACCACTGCCGACACAGAGATCAGCTCATCCATCGGTAGGGGTGCCGGGTGTCGAAACCCTGGCCAATCAGACATTGATAATAGGTCAGTGTTTAAGTAGTGGACAACCCCTGTAAGTCCTTTTTAGTGACTCCATAAAAAAAAAAAAAAAAAAAAAATCCATCCAGTTTCTCGGATACTTTTCTTATCCCAATCTTCCTTCCGAACAGATGCTGGAACACCACAATATGTGAATTCTAAACATGGCGGCGATGTTGACTTTAACACGACATGCCAAGGGTGTGTCTTTCATGCCTGATATCACCAAGATGTTCACTGATCAACAACCATTACTGCTGACCATTTTCTTATGACAGCGCGGGAGCCCACTTCTATTTGAAATTTTGACGCTAACTGTTCTGGTGTGATAAGCCCTCATATGGAAATATTGACGGAAAAGTAAAAATAAGTTACGGCTCTCAGAAGAAGAGGAGGGGGGGGGGGGGGAAAAAAGGAAGGAGAATCGCCCAAGTGTGAAGGGGTCAAAATTGCTATGGAAAGTTTGCTCCAGGAAAATGGACTGTAAACTTTTTGGGTGAGAACGCATTGACATATATGTTAGAAAACCTACTAACAATTAGAGAACACAGCAGAGTTGATAAAATATATGAAAAATAAAAATCTTAATTTATTTTATTTTAAAATATGCATTTTAGTGATAATGCTGTTAAAAATAGACAAATATCAAATGATATAAATTTACATTCCAGTGAAAAGAGATCACAAATGGGTAGAACAAACATTCACACTATAGGTTATACAGCAACCTCTATAGGACCATTGGTCCCCTCTTTATTATAATAAAAATTAAGTCCACAAATAGAAAAAAAAGTTTCTTGCAAAATTATTATTACAAACTTTATTAATATTTTCTGGGATATATAGTGAAAACAGTGTCAGCTAAAAACCCATATGCAAGAAAGATGCATAAAACTAAACAGGGCAGTGTGGTCATTTGAGCAGTTTCTTCAGAAGAAAGGCTAAATAGGGAATATGCAATGCTCAGGTCAATACAATTCACATATAGATTTGTGAATATATGATTATATCATATTAATATACATCACAGTATTCATATGATCCATTGCAGTCTGTTGCTGGTCTGTATCCTGAGAATCACCATATACGGTATTATTCATTAATTACCAACAGAGACTATTACTAATACAAAGGTCATATGCATCAATAGTGACCAATGTTATTCTAGAAGACAAATAAGCTGTTGTTAGATATGGATGTCACTATACAAGCATACACCTATATATAAATCAGTGAAAGAATACATACAACATAGATGTCAAGGGTGTATCTTATATACAGAATGTCATAAATATAACATGCATATAAGGAATATATAGAATTTTATAACAGATTAGATCATAGATACCTTTTGCAATATGTCTTAAAAACACCATACATGTATAAGATAAACGTTTAGGAACAAGTTGGCCCATAAACACCCTTAAAGTTGACCTGATAGTTATTAGGGTCATAGAACCATAGTATAGCCATAGTAGATATGAATGGCACTGTCTAAACATACAGACTTGCTGCCGCCATGTGAGTCATGACCACACTGCCCTGCACCTCGAAGCGTTTCGCCAAAGCTTCGTCCAAGAGATGCAGGGACCCTAGTAACCATCAGGCCAACTTCAAGGGTGTTTATGGGCCAACGTGTTCCTAAAAGTTAATATCTTATACATGTATGGTGTTTTTAAGACATATTGCAAAAGGTATCTATGATCTAATCTGTTATAAAATTCTATATATGTGTCGCCCTGGGCAAGCCAGGGGACACAGGTCACAACACCACCACACCCCACACTCCAGGTAGGCACATCTGCTAACCTAGAAATCCTTGTTGCCTTCCTCCAAGAGTCTGTTGATGCACACCAGGGGGTGGGCCAGGCGGTTGGCTCCGCCCACCAAGGAGCTCACAACTCTGGAGGCAGGAAGTTACCAGGCAGATAGCCCCGGGCAGGGGGAAGAGTGCAGTCTAGCTGAGGGCTAGAGTAAACAAACAACAAGTGAAAGTGAAGGAAAGAAAAGGAGTAAAGGAGGAAAGCAAGAAGAGGTGACAGCGCAGAGAGTGTGCAAAGCCTGAGAGCCCAGCTGTGTGTAGGGCTAGAACAGCAAGGTCAGCGACGGCGGTGACTGTCCGGAGGGGGACCGTTTGGAGGTTCCTGGAAGGACCCCGTTGGCTGTGTGCCCGGTGGTCTGGAGCAGTGTTCCGAAAGACAGTCAGCACCAGGGCAGGGGCCTCTCGGACCCCGGCAAGGCTAGGAGTCGCCAAATTTGCCGAATCCGTCAGTGAAGGGGACGTAGATTCCCCCAACAACCAAGTCCCGATAGAAGGCAACAGTCCAACCTGTACAACAGAGGCACCGCCACCGCCAGGGCACCAGTCTCTGAGGGCCAGCGCCTGCGGACAAAGTGTAGTGCTCCTCCGGCCCAGCTTGAAGCCGGGGAGCGGGTTACCGGTGGGGACCCATCGCAACCATCCGTACATACAGGTGCAAGGAAGAGGGACATCACCGTCACCTACCGGGGAAGCAAAGCAGCCGTCTGTGGGACCGTCCTACCAGCCGTTTGGTTTACCGTACAAACTGTGTCCAAGTCTCAGGCTGAGTGAGTACCATAGTGCCGCAAGGCACAGCGCTGCCCCCGCGTCCCTGCGCCCACCAGGCCCTGCACCTCACAAGCCATCACCGGGCCCCGGGATCACCAACCCCTACCCACGGAGGGGCAACACAACACCTGGCTGCTCCCCATCGCCATCCCCGGGATCCCCGCATTGAGCAGCGGTGGTGCTACACATCACCACAACCGTGGGTGGCGTCACGGACATTATCCCAACACCCCAAACAACCCCCCTTTCACTCACGGGCGAGGAGTGCCGCTCGAGGAAAACCCCCGGGATCCGGCCTACGGCTCGAGCCACCACTGAGCAGCCGGACCCGAGCAGAAGGGGTGAGTGCGGTGTGCTGACACCCTCCTCCCCGCCCGCGACAACTTGGCGTCACGAACAGGATCTTACCGCTCTGCCGTCTGGTAGAGGTGCGCCTTGTTACCGCCGGAGGTATCCGGCAGAAAAAATTCAGAAGCCGCCATCTTTGGCGCGAAAAGTTCCCGCTCGAACGTCTTCTCGAGCAGTAGAGGCGCGAAGGCCAAAACCCCGCCCCGAGAGAGGAGGGGCCGGAAAGAGCTAAGGGGGATGGAAACAAGATGTCTGCGCCCGACGGAGCCGCTGGAGGAGCGGTGGTCGCAGCCGCAGCGGCACCCGCGGATGGGAATGGGCCTGCCCAGGTCCCGGCCGTACCGGCGGGAGGTGCCGCTGCCCCCGCGCTTGCTCAGGTCATGCCGTTTTCCTTGCCCTATGCGCCCGGAGCTGCCTGGCTACCGCAGTATGACGGGAAACCGGATGCCTTACAGGCCTTCCGGAAAAAGCTTAACCCGTTGCTAGAGCTGTACCCCCTGACTGATAAGCAACGTGCAGCGATAGTGCTAGGCCAGTTAACCGGTGCGGCGGAGCAGGAAGCGGAGACCTGGGCCGAGGGGGACCGGCTCCCTGTAGCCACCATCTTCGAGAAGCTACAGACTGCCTTCGAGACCCGGACTGAAGCTGAGCTGAGGATGTAGTTTTACCAGTGCCAGCAACGAGCTGGGGATAGCATTCGGGACTATGCTCTACGTCTGCAGACCGCCCTCCGCACGCTGAAGCGGGTGAACTCTATTAATGAGGCGGATAGCAACAAGATGTTAGTGGAGCAATTTGCGCAGGGGAGGAGGTCCCCTGAGGATCGTAAACAACTCCGGCTGTGGGCCCTGGAACACCCTGATGTGGACTTTGCTGTGTTAAAGGAGCGGGCTATCAAAGCACTACAGCCCCCAGCTGCTGAAGTTCTGGAACCCGTCCCGTGGCCCGTCGAGACAGCTCCCGTTGTGGTGGCCCCAGCCAAACCAACCTCCTTAATACCTGCAGCCTCGAGCAGCCCAGTGGAAGAACTGGCAGCCCAGGTCCGTCGCCTGGACGGAGACCTTGCCAAGATCCTTGCTGCGCTACAACCTCTGACCAGATCTCAGCCTCCAGCACAGATACAGCTTGCTGATAGTCCCGAAGATGTTCCCTGGATGCAGCGGAGAAGCGCTAACAACCCGCGGAGCAGACCTCCAATCTGCTACAAGTGCCGTAAGCCGGGCCATTATTACCGACAGTGCCCGTTAAACGAGCAACCCCTGGGGCCCCGGGCCAATCCTCAGGAGTAGAACACCGTGGCCCCCCGGACTGGCGAGACCGATATGTCGGGGCCCGCCCCATCATCCCCGTGGCTGTGGACGGCATACCAGTGATGGCTCTCTTGGACACTGGATCACAGGTAACTACCATCCCGTACACGTTGTATCAGCGATATTGGGCCACAGACGAGCTGGCGCCTCCAGACAATAGTATAAATTTGATTGCCGCTAATGGACTTCCATTGACCCAGGTGGGGTATAAACAGGTGGCTATGACAGTGGGGCAAGCTGAACTGCAACACCAGGGTATGATTGTGATCATGAATGAACCTAGTGATCATAACCCGAAAATAGTGCTGGGAACCAATGTGATGGAACACTGCATGGCTGATGTGTTGAACCTATTGCAACAGCTAGCCGCCACGGCGGCGGGGAGCCGGCAGAGGGCTGTGCAGCGTGAGATCCGCGCCCTGATGTACCGCCAGCATGTAAGCTCAACCGGAGGGGAGATTGGTGGAGTGCGAGTGATGGATGTTGCTCCATTGACTGTGCCCCCTAGGAGTGAGATGATGATCTGGTGTAGGGCAGCAGTAGGGCCTCAGGGACGTGACTACCCTGCGATGATGGAGCCCATGCCTTCCGAGCACTGGCCCACTGTAGTAGCCGCCCGAGGGGTGGTAGATGTGAAGAAGGGGAGAGTGCCTGTGAGAGTGTTGAACTGTGGGGAGGAAGAAGTCAGGCTCCCCCGGTATGCCACCATTGCCAAGCTGCTCACCCTGGACCCTCACACTATCCAGGAAGCCAGTCCATCCACACTCCCACCTACCACCAGCACTTCCCCACCCCAGGGGGACACCAAGGAGTGGCACCAACAGCTACATGTGGGCACTGATGATACCCCTACACATCACAGGGCAGGGGTACACAGGGTGGTGCAGGAGTACGAACAGGTTTTCAGTAAGCACCCCCTAGACTTTGGGCAGATCAAGGGGGTCCAACACCACATTCCCACGGGTGAACATCCCCCTATCAAAGAGAGGTATAGACCTATTCCCCCTGCACATTACCAGTGTGCCAAAGATATGTTAAAGAATATGAAGGAGGCAGGGGTTATTCGGGACAGTTGTAGTCCCTGGGCCGCTCCGTTGGTACTGGTCAAGAAGAAGGATGGTACCATGCGGATGTGTGTGGACTACCGGAAGATCAACCAGATAACCCATAAAGATGCCTATCCATTGCCTCGTATTGAAGAATCTTTGGCTGCACTAAGAACTGCAAACTACTTCTCGACCCTTGACCTCACCAGCGGATACTGGCAAGTGGCCGTGGCCCCAGAGGACCGGGAGAAGACCGCCTTCACCACCCCGATGGGGCTCTGCGAATTCAATAGCATGCCGTTTGGGTTGTGCAATGCCCCCGGGACCTTCCAACGGCTGATGGAGTGCTGCCTGGGACATTTAAACTTCGAGACCGTCCTGCTGTATTTGGATGATGTGATTGTTTATTCCCAGACGTATGAAGCCCATCTGGAACACCTGGCCGAGGTGTTCGCGTCCCTTGCCAAGTACGGGATGAAGTTGAAGCCCTCAAAATGCCACCTGCTGAAACCCAGGGTGCAATATCTAGGGCACGTGGTGAGTGCGGATGGTGTCGCCCCCGACCCTGAGAAGATCACTGCCATCCAAAGCTGGCCGAGGCCCACTACAGTGAGAGAAGTAAGGCAGTTTCTGGGTCTGGTGGGGTACTATCGGCGCTTTATAAAGGGGTACATGAAGATGGCCGCCCCCATGCAAGATCTCCTCGTGGGACAGACCAAAGGTGGTAGACCCGTCGGGGCCCCACTGTCGTGGGAGGACAAGCATGAGGAGTCCTTTTGCCAGTTGAAGGCGGCCCTGACCGGAGAAGAGGTCTTGGCGTACCCTGACTACGAGCGCCCATTCATCCTCCACACGGACGCCAGTAATGTGGGGCTAGGAGCGGTCCCCTCCCAGGTCCAGGATGGAAAGGAGAAGGTGATCGCCTACGCCAGCCGAAAACTCCGACCGACCGAAAGGAACCCTGAGAACTATAGCTCTTTCAAGCTCGAGCTACTGGCATTGGGGTGGGCTATCACGGAGCGGTTCCGTCACTATTTGGCGGCAGCAAAATTCACCGCATTCACGGACAACAATCCGCTGACTCACCTGAACACGGCCAAGTTGGGCGCGCTGGAGCAGCGGTGGGTAGCCCGGTTAGCCAACTATGATTTCACCATAAAGTACCGAGCTGGTCGTGTCAACATCAATGCAGATGCACTCTCCCGGATGCCCCATTTGTCAGAAGAGGGGTGCGAGGATGACGACCTCGAGGAGATTGAGTTGCCTGCGTTTCACCAGCCGCCTCCTGAGAGGGTACAAGTATGTCAGCAAAGGGTGGATCTGGACCCGCGGCCCAGTCAAGAGTGGCAGGACGCCCAGGACCAAGCGCCGGCTGTCCGCCTTGTCAAGACTCTGGTGGAACAAGGCGCCATGGGAATGGACCCTAGCGCTCCAGCCGAAGCCCAACGCTTGTGGAAAGAACGAAAACTGCTCTACCTACACCAAGGGAGGCTGTGCCGTGAGCTGATCAACCCAAAGACCCATGAGAAAATATGCCAGTTGATCGTTCCTCAAGCTGAGGTCGCTACTGTCCTGCGGGCATACCATGATGGTGCTGGCCACTTCGGGTGGAAAAAGCTGGAGATGCTGTTGAGGGAGCGGTTCTATTGGAGTGGGATGCGGGAATCGGTGGAAGCCTGGTGCAGAGAGTGCGGTCCTTGTACACTGAGGAGAAAGGACGAGACTAGCCAGAGGGCACCATTACATCCCATCGTTACCCATCAGCCGCTGGAACTGGTCGCCCTGGACCATGTCAAGCTCACCCCTAGCCGAAGTGGGTACACCTACGCATTGACCATGGTAGACCACTACTCAAGATTTATGGTGGTAGTCCCCGTTAAGGACCTAACTGGTCGAACCGCTGCTCGAGCGTTCCAGGCTTATTTCTGCCGACCCCATGGGTACCCCGAGAAGGTGCTGACAGACCAAGGTCCGGCTTTTGAAGCAGAAGTGTTTCACGAATTCTGCCAGTTGTACAGCTGCAAGAAGATCCGGACCACTCCGTACCACGCCCAAACCAACGGCATGTGCGAGAAAATGAATCACTTGGTCCTGGGGCTCCTCAAGACGCTGCCGCTGGAAGAACGGAACATGTGGCCGGAAAAGTTGCCCGACTTGGTTGACATGTACAATAATATCCCGTCCAGCTCGACGAAGTGCACCCCAGCGTATCTGATGAGGGCTCGGCCTGGCCGCCTGCCGGTGGATCTGGAGATGGGGTTGGAGGCCCCGGAAGCACTCCCTTCAACGGCAGAGTGGGAAAGTCGGAGGAGGGCACAGTACCGGCAAATCCAGGAGTATGTGGAGAAAAACCTCGGTCGAAGTCGAGAACAGCAAGAGCACCGGTTCAATCAGAAGGCGCCCGCAGGTCCTTTCCAGCCAGGAGATGTGGTGCTGAAACGGAAGAGAAAAGCCCACAAGCTTGATGATCAGTGGGAGCAGGTCCCTTACGTCATACAACCCACAGCCTGGGAAGATGGGAAGACCTACCAGATCAGTCGTGACCAAGGGGGCACCCTGGCCACTGTTTCCCGGGACCATCTAAAAAAATGCCCCCCAGCGTTGAAGGCAGAGGCTGAAGTACCGGTTCCTCCACCCGTGGAGAAGGCAGCAGAGGTAATCCACACTGTAATGGGTGACTTCCCAGCAAACTGGCCTACACAGAACGGCGCGGTGATACTTCCAGTGATACTGTTCCCACAACCCGTGGATGAAGAAGTAGTGGAAGCGGTTAACCGTGAGCCAGAACCAGTGCCAGTGCCCAGGGATGAACCTGTACCCAGCCCCCCTATACCTCCACCTGCCCCACGCTATAGCAGGGAGGAGGAACCAATTGTTCCCTCTACCCCACTGTCTAGCAACACTGACACCGGGCCCCGAAGGTCCACCCGTTCCAACCTAGGTAGACCCCCACTTAGGTACAGGGAGACCGTTCTATGAGTAAAAGGGGTCCGCAGATGTAAAAGAGTGTTGTGTGTCTGTTGAAAAAGTTTGAAAATTTGCCAAAGTTGAAAGATGATGAAAAAATGATTATCCGAGTTTTCACCTGATTCATCGTGTGATTGCAACCGGCTGGAGCCGGCACCGTTGTCCCCGTGGGGACCGTTTAAAGTTTAAAAATGCATGGGAACTATCCATGGACAAGCCCGTGAACTCTGCAGGGCAACCACAAACGTTAGTGGCTTGTAAATATGTTGGGTACCGTTACCGTTTCCGCAGGCCGCCTCCGGAGAGGCAGGTTGGAGGGAGGGCCCTGAGCAGAGCAGGCCAGGGCCCCGCCACCAAAGGAACCGGTGGCTACCCTCTGGAGGGAAGGACAGATCCCGCTCGGGTACCGTGTGCTGGACTGTGGGTCAAGGGGTGCTGCCTGGGTTTTAGGGGCAGCATCAGGGCCAGGTTACTTGGGTGGGAGAGAGCGGAAACCGTGACCGTATACCGTTGAAACGTTAAAAGTAAAATGTGCCTCCCGTCTTGGGAAGAAGTTATTAAAAATGTTATTCATGTTTTGTTTAACCCTGTTATCCCCTTTTTACAGAAAAATAAAACCGGTGTAGGATGGCAGCCCGCGGACGGTCTGCGTTTTGCTAAGGGGGAATGTGTCGCCCTGGGCAAGCCAGGGGACACAGGTCACAACACCACCACACCCCACACTCCAGGTAGGCACATCTGCTAACCTAGAAATCCTTGTTGCCTTCCTCCAAGAGTCTGTTGATGCACACCAGGGGGTGGGCCAGGCGGTTGGCTCCGCCCACCAAGGCTCTCACAACTCTGGAGGCAGGAAGTTACCAGGCAGATAGCCCCGGGCAGGGGGAAGAGTGCAGTCTAGCTGAGGGCTAGAGTAAACAAACAACAAGTGAAAGTGAAGGAAAGAAAAGGAGTAAAGGAGGAAAGCAAGAAGAGGTGACAGCGCAGAGAGTGTGCAAAGCCTGAGAGCCCAGCTGTGTGTAGGGCTAGAACAGCAAGGTCAGCGACGGCGGTGACTGTCCGGAGGGGGACCGTTTGGAGGTTCCTGGAAGGACCCCGTTGGCTGTGTGCCCGGTGGTCTGGAGCAGTGTTCCGAAAGACAGTCAGCACCAGGGCAGGGGCCTCTCGGACCCCGGCAAGGCTAGGAGTCACCAAATTTGCCGAATCCGTCAGTGAAGGGGACGTAGATTCCCCCAACAACCAAGTCCCGATAGAAGGCAACAGTCCAACCTGTACAACAGAGGCACCGCCACCGCCAGGGCACCAGTCTCTGAGGGCCAGCGCCTGCGGGCAAAGTGTAGTGCTCCTCCGGCCCAGCTTGAAGCCGGGGAGCGGGTTACCGGTGGGGACCCATCGCAACCATCCGTACATACAGGTGCAAGGAAGAGGGACATCACCGTCACCTACCGGGGAAGCAAAGCAGCCGTCTGTGGGACCGTCCTACCAGCCGTTTGGTTTACCGTACAAACTGTGTCCAAGTCTCAGGCTGAGTGAGTACCATAGTGCCGCAAGGCACAGCGCTGCCCCCGCGTCCCTGCGCCCACCAGGCCCTGCACCTCACAAGCCATCACCGGGCCCCGGGATCACCAACCCCTACCCACGGAGGGGCAACACAACACCTGGCTGCTCCCCATCGCCATCCCCGGGATCCCCGCATTGAGCAGCGGTGGTGCTACACATCACCACAACCGTGGGTGGCGTCACGGACATTATCCCAACACCCCAAACAACCCCCCTTTCACTCACGGGCGAGGAGTGCCGCTCGAGGAAAACCCCCGGGATCCGGCCTACGGCTCGAGCCACCACTGAGCAGCCGGACCCGAGCAAAAGGGGTGAGTGCGGTGTGCTGACACCCTCCTCCCCGCCCGCGACATATACTCCTTATATGCATGTTATTTTTATGACATTCTGTATATAAGGTACACCCTTGACATCTATGTTGTATTAATTCTTTCACTGATTTATATATAGGTGTATGCTTGTATAGTGACATCCATATCTAACAGCTTATTTGTCTTCTAGAATAACATAGGTCATGTGCATCAATAGTGACCATTGTATTAGTAATAGTCTGTTGGTAATTAATGAATAATACCATATCTGGTGATTCTCAGGATATAGAACAGCAACAGACTGCAATGGATCATATGAATACTGTGATGTACATTAATATAATCATATATTCACAAATCTGTATGTCAATTGTATTGACCTGAGCATTGTATATTCCCCATTTAGCCTTTCTTATGAAGAAACTGTTCAACTGACCACACTGCCCTGTTTAGTTTTATGCAGGGTTCTTGCATATGGGGTTTTTATCTGACACTGTCTTCACTATATGGCCCGGAAAATATTAATAAAGTTTGTAATAATTTTGCAAGAAAAACTTTGTCTGTTTGTGGACTTTATTATAATAAAAATTAAGAGGTGACCAATGGTCATATATAGGTTGATGATTTCAAGTTTGGGATCATGGTTAAAATATACATGACTTAATATTTAAAAAAAAAAAAAAAAAAAAAAATGGATCTGGTGATTCCATTCGTGATATATAGTTTATACAGCACAAGCTATCAAAATGCATGAATGAGAATTAAGAGGGGAAAAAAAAATAAAAAAAATAGACATACAAGCAAAAATGTGCAGAAATAACAGAACTGATTCGTGCAATAGCGCAGCTACTAACAATTTGTATAGCCTAGCACGTGCACAGATAAGCATGTACTTAAACCTAGATTAAGGCTAATATCAGTAAGATAACTGATATAGCCAGCATGCTGCCCTTGTGTTACCTTGAGACATGCTGCAGATAGTACATGCTAACAGACCCGCCGGCATCTCTGTCAGAGATTAACAAAGATTTAACTATGATCCACTTGTTTCTGTTGGATGATTCAATCAGCCGACGTGCAGCGAAACATGCGGACCCAGCGCATGAGCCCGCATTAAAAACGAAGACACACAACCTTGGACGTACCAATACATCTAAGGTTGTGAAGGGGTTAAAACATTGATTTTAGTAAATAACATTATACAGGGCTGGTTAGCCAGGGAATTTGGGCATATAGGTATGAATGCTGCTGGGTTGGAGGGCATAGGGGACCTGACAAATTCCCTTTAATGGTATGTGCGCACGTTGCGTTCATAACAGTGCGGAAAAGAACACACCCTCTAAACTGTAAACACTGCATTTGTAAAAAGAAAAAAAAAAAAAAATGCATCCAAAACGCATGCATTTTGGATGCATTTTTTTGCAGTGCGGTCCCACGACAATGGAGCTCTGCTACATGCCGCTGACAGCAGACAGTCGCGCGACGAGAATGAACTTGTATGAACTTCACCCGACTTCATTGTCATCCCGCGGCTCTGTGTGTGTCACGTCCTGATTAGCGGTCACCCGTGAAGGACTCACCGATGCCCGCTAATCCCGAGTGACTGAAGTGAGCAGCGCGATCAGCGCTGCCGTCACTCAGGTTACTCGCGTCTAGCTGGAGTCCTCCACCCGAGATCGCAACTCACCTGTGACATCATCGCTGATCGCGCAGCTCACTTCAGTCACTCGGGCGACTTGCTGTCATAGTTGGAAGATCCAGCGGTTGCCGCAGGTAACCTGACGTCATCGCTGATCATGCGGCTCACTTCAGTTCCTGCGTGGAGCTGACAGAGAGCGGTCTGGTCTGTTACCGCTCCTTCAGCTTCACGTAGCAGAGCTGAGAGCGTCGTGGGACGTCGTGTGGATTACGCCTGACCTGGATGGGTATTTGGGGGTTAATAAAGTGGTGAAAGGGGGAAGGGTTGTCTTTTATTCCAAATAAAGGTTTTTTTCGGGTGTATGTGTTTATTTTCTTTAACTTACAGGTTAATCATGGAAGATATCTCGGGGAGACGCCTGCCATGATTAACCTAGGACTCAGTACCCAGATTGCCCAGGTGTGGTGGCAATTTGGGATGAGCCGGGTAGAGTCCCGGGACTGTCGCATCTAATGGATGCGGCAATTCCGGGCAGCTGCTGATAATGTGGAGCTCCCCATCCTGAGGATACTAGCCTTCAGCCATGTGGCTTTACCCTGGCTGGTATCAAAATTGGGGGGGGGGGGGGGGGGGCGGGCAGAATTGGGAACGGCACGTCGTTTGTTTGTTTTTTAAATTATTTATTTATTTTACTGCACGATATAGACCCGCCCACCGGCGGCTGTTATTGGTTGCAGTGAGACAGCTGTCACTCAGCGTGGAAGCATATCTGACTGCAACCAATCATAGGCACCGGTGGGCGGGGAAAGCAGGGAATACGAGATTCAATAATGAGCGGCCGGCATTTTCAAAAGAGGAAAAGCCGCCGGAGCTTTGTGATAGCCGTGCAGCGCCGCGCTGGTGATCGGGGATCGGTGAGTAAGAGAGGGGAGAGACTGACCAACTGACAGAGAAAGAGACCGACAGAGTGACCAACTCACAGACAGACAGACAGACAGACAGACAGACAGACAGACACTGAAAAGACCTGTGTTTTGCTTGTCAAAAAAGCATGCGGAACGCAACAAAAATGCAGTCCAAGTGCATTTTGGTTGCGTTTTGACCCACGTCATTGACTTCAGTGGGTGGAGAACGCAGCTACAACACCCAAAGAAGAGACATGCTTTTTTTTTTCCCACAGCGATTTTTGGCGTTTAAAAACGCAGCGTGCGCAGTGAATTTTCGGACTTCTCAGACTTTGCTGGGGAAGCAGAACGCACACAATTTGACACTGATAAGCTGCAGTTCAAAATGTAGCGTTAACACTGGAAAAAAAAAAAACAACGTGCGCACATAGCCTAACAGTTTCAAGCTGTAGTACAGCCATGTGCATGAGCCCATGTTTAGAAACGGATGACGGTAAGACAAAAAAAACAAGCCATCACAGTCTGAAGTTTTACACGCAGAGAATGAGGAACTTGACTTACAATCTGAATGTTATTTTTGTGGTGGTGTATTTCCTCATTCTGTTGCCAATAAGCTGAAATAATCAAAACACAAGGACAAAGCCTTAGTGGAAATGTGTGAAGTGAGAAAACTTCCTTGCCAGGTGTTTTTTTCCATTTCCACATCACTTAGGTTACGTGCACACGTTATTTGGTGAGGTTTTTTTCCCCTCAGTATTTGTAAGCCAAAGCCAGGAGTGGGTAAAAAAAATATATAAGTGGTGATGTGTTTATATCTGATTGGAAACCAAAACCAGGAGTGGAACAAACACGGAGGTAAAAAAACTAAATAAATTACCAAATACTCAACGTGTGCACATAGCCTTAGTGTTTTGTATTCAACGTGAACTATGGATCTGTAGCGCCCCACGGGGCAAGCGGTTAACCTACTCATCGCCGGGCCGTTGACTGTCGTTACGGGCAGCCTAGCCCGGCTCCGTTGCCCCGAGGCGTACAGAAGATGGCAGGGGAGAGATGATGGGGGTAGTAGTGAGGTGTTTGTCATGGCGCCACCTGTGGTATACGGCCAGGGAATGGGTGGCCGCTGCGGTCGCTGGCCTCCGGGGCAAATAGTAGTAGCAGCTATGATCGCTTCCCACAGGTGGAGCGGGCATCGGGGAGGATGACTAGGGGAGTAGTAATGGCGACTCGGAGCGGCAGTACCAGTAATAAAGAGTCAAAGTCTTTGGTTGCGGTTCCAGGTTGTTTACTCACTGTTGTACGATGCCGCTCACCCAGGTAATGGTTGGTCACTTGCTATGATGGGCTCCGTCAAACACGAATCCCTTTAGAAATCAGTACGGTTTGGTGTTCGAGGTGTTTTCTCCTTGTAACGCCTGTCTGTGGATCCCCTGGTTTGAAGCTATGAGGGGACCCTGGGTTTCACGAGATGTACTCTTGTCCCTATATGCAGGTGCTGCGGTTCCGATATGGGGATCTGGCTTGATGCGAGACCCCGGATCCTCTCTTGCACTGTGTTGTCGGGGAAGCTTGAAACTTTCCCCGTCCAGGCAGATTCTAGAAAACCAACGTGAAGTATGATCTTCCCTAGGGTCCTGTCACCCTGCTTGGTGTCAATTCCGTGGGGAGCAGATTCACTCTCCTCACGGCAATCGTGTGAACTTTTTCCTCCTTCCCACTGGAGCACCCCTGAGATGTGACTGCTCCCTTCCTCTCCTACTGGAGAACTCTTTAACTGTTGTGTTGGCTCCTGACTCCTGACTCCCCCTGCTGGCTGCACCTCCCCCCTCCCAAGTCCTAAGCTAGTGGGACTGGGGCCCCTGTTGAAATGCCTCTCTATCGGCGATCCCTTTATTACCCTACCCTAGCTCAGTCCCCAGTGGGAACAGGGCAACCTGATTTGTATTTGAGTGTGTAATGTGGTGAAACCAGGACTGACCTCCTCAGGATCCAGGTTTAGCATTACAGCCAAATGTGGGTGCAGTACTCTGTGGTGACTGAAGCCTCAGGGGCGCCACAGGTCCGATAATGATTAACCAGGAAATATTAAAAACTAGGAACTTCAGCCAAATCAGAGAGAACCATTTGTGGGCAGCTGTCTCTGGGTACTTGTACCCATCAGTTCAGAGCAGGATAGTGGTTGACTGGGGGAGATTCCTCTGAGAATTTTTTTTCCAAGGAAAACCAGCAAAGAAAGAAAATCTATTTGTTGTAAGCAGCATTGCCTATAGGAATCTTTACACCAGATGGATCTCTGTTCTCTGAGAATACTTTTCCTCCATGCCGAGTCAAAAGCATCTCACTACGTAAATAGAAAACGTTCCGCTCACCGATCAGCTGCTTGCTGATAGACAGGTCCAGCGCATGGAATGGTTGGCCATCAGGAACTGGAACAAAAGGGAAGTCCAGCGCAGTCCATAAAGTAAAACATCCAAATTTATTGAATATAATATTAAAAATTCCAGCAAGTAGCAGCTCATGTCATGATAATCCAGTTAGAACAACGCGTTTCGACGCCAGGTCTTAATCATGTTCCACATCTCACTCAGCCAAAGCACTGATGAGAGGCAAGTACCCTGGATCATCTGTCTGCACACTTATCTCTGGTTTGACTGTAATACATAGAAATGTTTCAAGGCTATTTTATGGGCTGGACAAAAAAAAAAAAAAAAAAACAAAAAAAGCCACAGTTTACCTGCAGATATATGTAAAAAGCCAACTTTCGTTAATTAATACACTGTATGGGGTACAGTTATACCGTACTTTGTTTTAGAAGATGCACAGAATTATAAGATGCACTCCAAATTTAGAGAGAAAAAAATAAATAAATAAAAATATAGGGTTTGTCTTATAATCTGGTGGTGACTTACCGGAGGGGGGCGGCAGCAGTGGTCACAGGAGGCAGGGGCGGTGCTGGAGTAGAGCGATGCCGCGGGTGTCCCAGATCCTCGCTGTGGGCACTATGAGGCAGGAGGAGCATCCAGAAACTGTTGGCGGTGCGGGCTTCAAAGAAATGCCGCATATGCAGATTGAGTTCTCGGCTCAATGATAAGCCAAGATCTCATGTGCGCACATGCCACCTCCAAGTGCCATTTTCCTTAAGTCCTCTACAGGGACATCAATGGGCCGGAGGGGTGCATGTGCAGATGAGATCTTGAACCGAGAGCTCCATCTGCGCACGTGCCGACTACTGGCACAATTATTTGAGCCCACACTGCTGACATTTTTCAGAATGGTGGCCCCTGCCTCACAGCTTGCAGTGTACTGTCCACAGTACCTCCTCTGACCCCTTTGCACCTCTCCCTGTAAACTACATTCAGATTATGAGATGCACCCCTCATTTTCCTCCCAAATCTATATATATAATATATATATATGTTTTTTTTTTCCAAAAAATACAGTATCTTTGCTGATATCAAATGTGTTATTTCTGGCAAAATTAGGACAATACTTCCTAAGATGGACAAAACCTGCTGCGACTAAACCTATAAATACCTCATCACATGACACTCGGGGGGGGGGGGTGCACACTTACTGGACGGTCGTAATTGAAGAAACACATGCTGTCAGAGCTGCAGCATGGCACACTATGGCTTCAAGCATTCAGGATCCAAGCAAAGATGGATGAAGAAAGAAAAACTACTGATTTAGCAGAGAAATGGACTATTGTTTGCTAGAACCTCCAAACAAGCCATTACGCAAGATCAAGGAAAAGACTTTTCTTCCTTTTGTAAACTAACATTTTTGTACATTGAACTAGTTTATTTTTTGTCAATCATTTTTGTTCTATATAATATACATTTGTTTATTTATAAACCTTGACGTTTACTTTCCTTGCGCCTCATCACCTTAAGTCATTTTTTTTCCCTGTTCATAAAAAGTTAGGGATATTTGACTTTCATGTGAAATTTATGGAAACTTGAAAGTTCACATTACAGTGATATTTTATCATGAACGTAGGGCATTTTAGTAAAATCATGTAATGGTGATTTACTCATCTCAAACAATTTATTGAAACAAAAGCCACCAAGTGGTGGGTACACCCCCCAGAATATCAATGTCTCAATAACTTGTCATGTGGCCTTGAGCATCACTACGAGCTTGAGGACGACGGCTCATGGTGTTCAGAAGTGGAGTTATTGTCTGCGGAGGACGGAATCCCACTCTTCTTGAAGGGCGGCTCTCAAGTCATTCAAGTTCTAGAGTACAAAGTTACGAGCCTTTACACAGCGACTCACCTGATCTCTTAAGTTTTCTAAGGATTCAGGTTTGGAAAAAGTCCAGGTCACCATTTTAGGTGCAGCAGTTGTTTCCTAATGATGCGACCTAGATAAGCTTGAGCATTGTCGTCCATGAAGTTTAAATTAGGCCATATGGTTCACGCAGAGGCACAATGACTGGATTAATAAATGTTATTCAAGTAGTAGGGGCTTGTCACTGTACTATTCAAAGTGTGGGGCAGTTCTGTATTGACTAGTCACACCACCAAAGGTTTATCTGGTGACAACAGTAGCTGATGTACGAGTTTTCTCCTTTATGTCTCCATCGTTGCCCACCATCATTTCTGCTCAACATGAATCGCCTTTCATCAGTGAACAGCACTGAGGCCCACTGGTCCTTTGTCCAGCAAGATTATGACACCTGGTGGTGTGGTCAGGTTCCCTTGCAACTCGTCTAGCACGCAGACGACACTGATGTAAATGGTTTTGAATGGTCTGACTTGACATTTTTTTGCCTCTCACCTCCCCTAAATGTGGGTGGAGTGGTATGGCATTCATCATCCGGTTCCAAAAGGCATTGTTCACAATGAACTGGTCATCAGTATAAGATGTGGCCAAAGGATGTGCACTTCTATGCCTGTGACTCTTCCAGTCTCTCTGTATCTCTGTGACACTCTAAAGGTCCAGTCACACTTAGCAACTTACCAGCGATCCCAACAACGATAGGGATCGCTGGTAAGTTGCTAGGAGGTTGCTGGTGAGATGTCACACTGCGACGCTCCAGCGATCCCACCAGCAACCTGACCTGGCAGGGATCGCTGGAGCGTCGCTACACGAGTTTCTGGTGAGCTCACCAGCAACCAGTGACCAGCCCCCAGCGCCGCGTGGAAGATGCTGCGCTTGGTAACTAAGGTAAATATCGGGTAACCAACCCGATATTTACCTTGGTTATCAGCGCACGGAGCTACACGTGCAGAGAGCAGGGAGCAGCGCACACTGAGTGCTGGCTCCCTGCTCTCCTAGTTACAGCACACATCGGGTTAATTACCCGATGTGTGCTGCAGCTACATGTGCAGGGAGCAGCGCACACCGCTTAGCGCTGGCTCCCTGCTCTCTTAGCTACAGCACACATCGGGTTAATTAACCCGATGTGTCCTGCAGCTACATGTGCACAGAGCAGGAGCCGGCACTGACAGTGAGAGCGGCGGAGGCTGGTAACAAAGGTAAATATCGGGTAACCAAGGACAGGGCTTCTTGGTTACCCGATGTTTACTGTGGTTACCAGCCTCCGCAGAAGCCGGCTCCTGCTGCCTGCACATTTAGTTGTTGCTGTCTCGCTGTCACACACAGCGATCTGTGCTTCACAGCGGGACAGCAACAAGTAAAAAATGGCCCAGGACATTCAGCAACAACCAACGACCTCACAGCAGGGGCCAGGTTGTTGCTGGATGTCACACACCGCAACATCGCTAGCAACGTCACAAAAGTTGTTCGTTAGCAGCGATGTTGCTAGCGATGTTGCTTAGTGTGACGGGACCTTAAGCTCAGTGGCCACTATCACTATCTGATAACATCTTGCTTGAAGGCTCGTAATGGAGAGGTACTGTACGGTTGATCAATTCTTAGAGGTCTTCTTGGTCTCATGGTGTTAAATTGTGAACAACATGAAGAGAAAGACTGTTTAAATATCAATTCTAAATAAACCCCACAATTTATTAGGTGATTCATGAGTTAAACACTTGTGAATCTTGCCATTAAGTTCCTTGTTAGAGAACAGCAATTCTGCAAAATGTACTGAAACATTGCTTAGTTGGACATGTGCATTCAGAGGTTTAGAGAAGGTCACATTAGGTTCACCTGAAAAGGTTAGAGTGCATTTTAGGATCAGTCTTAAATTTCATCCCAAAGCCAAATTTCCCTAACTTTTTGAGAGTAGTGTATACCAGGATGGGTGAGATTAACAACATAATGGGGAAGAGGCAACTCATATGTCCTTATTGGATGTAGAACACTGCAAGGGCCCATACATCTGACCAACATGAGGAAAGGGGGGCCACAGGTCCAAATTTTGCACCGGAGCACGTTGGACTTTGGTTATGCCAGCGCTGGTGGTGGCAGCTAAAGGTATGGATGTGAGAAATGGATGCGTGGTACACTTAGCTCATTGTCAGATTATAGAAATAGATTAACGGACAAGCGAGTTAGGGAGACCCCCTTTACAGTAGCAGCTGAGGCACAGGTGTCACAAGTGAGTGGTATTCGTGACAGAAATGTTTTACCATTGTGCAATAATTGTATTAAAATACTGATACTTTCAGGAATTGCACAATCTGCATTCCAAATAATGAAAATGGGCTGAATATGGCCTTAATTCAAACAATGTTTAGTCGAATTGTGCCGCCCCCGTGCCAGCAGCCGACGCTGCCCGAATCCGGGGCCTACGGTACGGCTCGAGGGGTTCCCCGGGGGTCGCGCGGACACTCCGAATAAAAGGGGGACGTATTTGTACGGTGTTCATTGTAGAATGTCTGTGACGCCACCCACGGTGTGTGGTGAAGTGGGTCACCACCGCTGCCGTTGTGGGATACCCGGGGAAGATGTAATGGCAGCCGGATGTTAACCCATCCGTGGATAGGGATGGTTGCCCCGGGGTCCAGTGTCTCTGTGCAGGGAAAGGTGACGGCAGGGCCTTGCACGCCCAGGTGGACCAGGGGATAGTTGGTTACTCACAATTGAATGAATCACACGAGTCTTTTGGTAAGCCAAGGTGCTAGTGGCCGGCCGCCACGGCCTGTTGTACTCTGGTCCGCTCACCTGGGCTGGTGGTCTCGGTCCTTTCCTCTGCACTATTTTGTGTATTGTGGGCTGCCTGGTTTGGAACGCAGGAGTCTGCTCCCAGCTTTCTGTGTGCCTAAGGAGCCGTGCCCGCTGACGCTTACCTGTGGGATCCATGGGCCCTGGCAGTTGCCCCATCCCTTTCTGTGGGTGGTTGTCTGCTTTTGGGACTTTGGTTGGGACAGAACCTGTAATCCTGCCCTCAATCGGTTAATTAGCTAGGCCGCTGCTTTCGGTCCTGGCTTCAGGGTCCGAGTACCCACTCTGTGCACGGTTTCCGGTTGGGTCTCCGGTGTCGGTACCGGTGGGCTCCAACCCTTCTCTGGTCCTCCTCTGATCTGCTGATCCATCTTCCTGTCTCCTGCTGACGGAGACCACCGTCTGCCACCTAGCCAAGGTACCAGGGCTCCGACCCTGGCACCGTTCAACTTGAGCTTCCTCTGCTGGTGCTACACCTAGCTCCAGCCCACACTCCTCTCCACTTGAACTCCAAACTCATCTGAAGCTTAACCTGCTTGTTTTTCTGCCCCGGGATGTCTAGACCCCTAGGTGGGCGTTCCCTAGCCACCTGGTCCCGCCCACTGGTGTGCCTGTCTTGCCCTGAGGGGGGGTGACTAGGGTTTCAGGTCGGCTGTATGTCACCTAGGTGAGGGAAGGTGTTATGCGGGGGCCTATGTGTGACTACCTGGTTTTGCCAGGGCGTCACAGAATTATTGCGCAAAATTTTGGAATCTTGACATCTTTATGCTATGCTAGTCCCGAAACTCTAAGTCAGCTTTTAGAAGAGAAAACAAAGCTTCACAGTAAGGCTAGATGGAGATGACCGTATGGTTTATCATCTGAGAAAATTGGTCCTTAGAAAGTGAGCAGATTTTCATCCAAGTGTGGCGCGTGAAAAATCAGACCGCAGTTAGATGATGTCTTCTGTTTTTTTCCCACTGGCCCATTAACTTGCATGGATGAGTGCGATCCGATTTACGATTTCTCCCCCTCTCCCTCATTACACATACTCAGCCTAAAGGGGAAGGGGGGGGGGGGGAAGAGATTGGCTTTTGCACTGCTCCATAGAATAATGTGCCGCCCCGGATCGAACCGCTCGCGTCCGGGGGTGTTGATTGCTTGTGGCTCGAGGGTCTCCGGACCCAGGGGCTTAGGGGTCACAGTCAAATGAAAAGGGGAATATTTGCAGGGGATTTGGTATAGTTTGTGACGTCACCCGTGGTGTGCGGTAATTGGGAGTACCGCCGCTGTCGTTGGGAGTACCCGGGATGATGGAGTGGGGCAGCAAGATGACGTTACCCTCCACAGGTAGGGGTAGGCCCCGGGACTCTGGTGTGTGATGCAGGGACGCAGTGAAGGGGTCAGTCGGGTACTCACTCAGCAATGAAGCAGACGCTGACAACAGGGTAAACCAAGTCTCTGAACGCCGTTGCCTCACGATGGGAGCTCGTCCAGGTCCCGTACCCTGCAGTACTGCCGGTGGTCTGTAACCTGCCTCCTGGCACAAAAGTTTTAGATTGTCCGTTGTGGCCCGGTAGCTTGGAGCTTTCCGGGCCCTGCTCCCCACTATTTTTGACACTCGTACTCCAAATTGAAATTGGTATTTTGTACAATGCTCTACATTCATTAGGGCATATGCCTCAATGAATTTGGCATATCTTTTTTGCTGTCTTGTGCGATCGCAAAAAAATGTACAGTACACCATCCATCGGTCGTAACTTTTCTGGTACAAATTCTGACAATTTTGAAGAATACTTCTCCTTCTAAATCACATCTAATTTTCAAAAATTTGCGGAGCTGGATGTGACTTGCGCAAAAACGTCAAAAGTTGCAACATTTTTGGCTAAAGTTTGATAACAGTTTAAGGCTGTGTGCACACGTTGCATTTTTGACTCTTTAGGTGCCGATGTCATAAAACCCATAGGATTTGCTGACGCCAGTAAAGTGAATGAGGATCCTGAAGTCTCCTGCACACGTCGAGTATTTTCTCCTTGCAGATTTGGTGCGGATTTAAATCTGCAGCAGCTCAATTCTTTCAGTGTTTTTGCTACAGATTTCACCCATTCCGAGGCTGGTTTCAGACGTCCGTGTTTAATCAGGTACCAGTCACACGCATGGTTATGGTCATACGTGTGTCACACGTGTGACATCCGTGTTTGCATATGTTTGATAGGTACCGGAGAAAACACGGGTCTGTGAAATAAAAAGATAAAAGATTTTCCATATTTACCTGCTGTCTCCCGCTCATTATATTCATCGATTATTCACCGCACTCAGGACCTGGAAGCCGGAGCATCGTGGGGACAGCACCGCCAAGGACAGCATCGCGGGGACAGGTGAGTATTCTACAAGCACAGTGACATCCAGGAGGTCATCGGAGTTCCCAATAAACTCTGATGACCCCCCCGTGCTACAGCTTCATGGGTTTATCAGAGTTCATTGGGAACTGTGATGAGTCCCAGAGATACTCCAGCTTCCAGGTTCTCAACACACACACACACACACCTGTATACTCACCCCGGCACTGAAGTCCCTAGCGCTGCTCCGGCTTCCAGCTCCACAGGGCACTGAATATTCAGTGAGTATAATGAGCGGGGGTCAGGAGCGGGAGGCAACAGAGCCGGAGACAGCGTCGCTGGATATAGGTAAATATAGAAAAACTTTTTATTAAAAAGACCCGTGTTTTCTCCAGTACGTGTCACACTTATGTCACACGGATCACATCAGTGTGCGATCCGTGTGACACCCGTGCTGCCAGGAGGAAAAAAAAAAAAAAAAAAAAAAGACATGCCTGCATGTGTGTAGGGTTATGAGAGGGTGTGAGTAACAGCAAATAATAACATGGGTATGTGTGGCATCTGTGTTAAAAACTGATGTCACAAGTACCTAACACACGGACGTCTGAAACCAGCCTAATAAGTAGGAAAAAATCTGCACCAAGAATGCAGGGCAAAAAAAAAAAAAAAACCCCGCATCTTTGTTCTGCAATTTTCCTGCCAAGAGATGCAGAAATAGTCCAGACATTTCTGCACTAAATACTTAATCTGTGCACATACCCTTACACCGGAATTCTGTTTTTGATTTGTTTTTTTTTTTGTTTTCACGGACTGTTTAACTTCAGAAACCGCCATCACTTTTTTTCCCCCATTCGAGAAAAATTGATGAAACTGAGAAAACTGATGTGACCAAACACTGATCAAAATCTGTTAGAAACAAAAAAAAAAAAAAAAAAAAAATATTTTTTTTTATTTTGCATACGATGAAAAATCACTGATGTTGGAAAGTCAAATTCTATTAATATACTAATAAAACTGGGGTGGCATATTAATAGGCCATCTGCCATGTCCGCTAAGCTAAAGCTACTTTACAACGGCTGCACCAGTATGAATATTCATCAGTAAGGCTGCTTTCACACTACGTTTATTTTAACATGCGTCATGAACGTTTAACGCAAAAACGGATCCAGTGCAAATGCGTTTTCATTTCAATGCATTTGCAATGGACTCGCGTCAACATGCGTTCACGTGCGTTATAGTGAGGATCCAGCGACTTGCAGTTTTCTAACTTTTTTCAAAAACGCTACTTGTAGCGTTTTTTCAGCTGCGTCCAAATACGGCAAATCGCTGGATCCTGACTAATCAGCACGCAAACACATGTGAACGCTGGCATGCTAATAGACAGGATCCTGCTTGCTATACTGACCATGCCCAGAAACCAGCCTGTCGTGATCAGTCTCTCTCCCCCTCCCGCTCTCCCCCGCCTGAGAGCGGCGGATACTCATAACCAAGGTAAATATCAGGTAACCAAGCAAAGCGCTTCTTAGTTACCCGATATTTACCTTGGTTACAGCTTACCGCAGCTGTCAGATGCCGGCTCCCAGTCTCACGTTCAGTTCCCCTTACTCCCGATCACATGACTCCAATGCCCACCCATAAACTTCAAGTGACAGGATCCTGTAAAATAACATGCGTTTGCATGCGTTTTTCTCTGCAAAAACAGGATCCGCTTTTGCAGCAAAAAAAAAAGCCAAAAAAACGTTCATGACGCATGCTAAAAAAACGTAGTGTGAAAGCAGCCTTAGGGATTAAGCCTTTATTCTCCCGTTTTTATTGTTGTCACAATGTAATCGGAGGATAATGGCAGCAGAGTTTGGTTACAAATCTTTACAGTGTGTTATCAGGAAAAGGTTGTACGGTAGTGCTGAATCATATTGTATAAAAAGGGTTTTCTCCCACAAAGTTCATTTAAGGCTGCTTTCACACTACGTTTTTTTTAACATGCGTCATGAACGTTTTTTTGCTGTAAAAGCGGATCCTGCTTTTACAGCAAAAAAAATGCATGCAAACGCATGTGTTATTTAGCAGGATCCTGTCACTAAGTTTATGGGCGGGCATTGGACTCATGTGATCGGGAGTCAGTGGAACTGAACGTGAGACTGGGAGCCGGCTTCTGACAGCTGCAGGAGGCTCGTAACCAAGGTAAACATCGGGTAACTTGCTTGGATACCCGATATTTACCTTGGTTACGAGCATCCGCAGGTGCTAGGAGCCGGGCTCCCTGCACACGTAACCAACGTAAACATCGGGTAACTAAGAGAAGCGCTTTCCTTGGTTACCCGATATTTATCTTGGTTACGAGTGTCCGCAGCTCTCAGGTGGGGGAGAGGGTGAGAGAGGCAGAGAGGGAGGGTGGAAACACATCTATGCGAGTAAAATCGGTCCGACTGGGCTGAAAAAAACTCGGCTGATTTTAGTTCACGTTAGGTGCGAGTGCAACGCAAGTGCGATGCTATTTCTGAATAAATTAAATGATTTTACTAGCGTGTGTAATGCGTGTGTAATGCGTATTTTTTACTATGTCATCTGCCATTCAGCGCTGCTACATGGCCGCTGACAGCAGACACAGACAGCCATGTAGCAGAGCTGAATGGCAGATGACAGCAGACACAGACAGAGCCGCACAATCAGAATGAACTTGGGTGAACTTAACCCGACTTCATTGTCATGCTGCGGCTCTGTCTGTGCCGCGTCCTGATTAGCGGTCACCAGTGAAGGGCTCACCGGTGACCACTAATCCCCCGAGTGACTGAAGTTAGCAGCCCTCTCTCATACTCACCGATCCCCGGCACCGCGCTGCACGGCATTCACACTGCTCCGGCGGCTTTTACTATTTTGAAAAGCCGGCCGCTCATTAAACAATCTCGTATTCCCTGCTTTCCCCGCCCACAGGCGCCTATGATTGGTTGCAGTGAGACACGCCCCCACGCTGAGTGACAGGTGTCTCACTGCACCCAATCACAGCAGCCGGTGGGCGGGTCTATACTGTGCAGTGAAATAAATAAATAATTTAAAAAACGGCGTGCAGTCCCCCCCAATTTTAATACCATAGCTGCCACTAAATCCTAGATTAATCATGTGAGGCGTCTATGAGACACCCTCCATGATTAATCTGTAAGTTACAGTAAATAAACACACACACACACACACACACACACACACACACACACACACACACACACACACACACACACACACACACACACGAAAAAATCCTTTATTAGAAATAAAAAACACAAACATTCCCTCATTACCAATTTAATAAGCCCCAAAAAGCCCTCCATATCCGGCGTACTCCACGGACCTCCAGCGTCGCTTCCAGCATGAAGGTGACAGGAGCTGCAGAAGACACCGCCGCTCCGGTCACCTCCAAGCAGCAACTGAGGTGAGTAGCGTGATCAGCTGAGCTGTCACTGAGGTTAATCGCGGCCACCGCTGGATCCTCCAACAGTGACAGCGGGTAACCTCAGTGACAGCTCACCCGATCGCGCTACTCACCTCAGTTGCTGCTTGGAGGTGACCGGAGCGGTGGTGTCTTCTGCAGCTCCTGTCACCTTCATGCTGGAAGCGACGCTGGAGGTCCGTGGAGTACGCCGGATATGGAGGGCTTTTTGGGGCTTATTAAATTGGTAATGCGGGAATGTGTGTGTTTTTTATTTCTAATAAAGGATTTTTTCATGTGTGTGTGTTTATTTACTGGAGGGTGTCTCAGAGACGCCTGACATGATTAATCTAGGATTTAGTGGCAGCTATGGGCTGCCATTAACTCCTTATTACCCCGATTTGCCAACGCACCAGGGCAAATCGGGAAGAGCCGGGTACAGTCCCAGAACTGTCGCATATAATGTATGCGGCAATTCTGGGCGGCTGCTGACTGATATTGTTAGGCTGGGGGGCTCCCCATAACGTGGAGCTCCCCATCCTGAGAATACCAGCCTTCAGCCGTATGGCTTTATCTGGCTGGTATTAAAATTGGGGGGGACCGCACGCCATTTTTTTTAATTATTTATTTATTTCACTGCACAATATAGACCCGCCCACCGGCTGCTGTGATTGGGTGCAGTGAGACACCTGTCACTCAGCGTGGGGGCGTGTCTCACTGCAACCAATCATAGGCGCCTGTGGGCGTGGAAAGCAGGGAATACGAGATTGTTTAATGAGCGGCCGGCTTTTTCAAAATAGTAAAAGCCGCCGCAGCAGTGAGAAAGCCGTGCAGCGCCGCGCCGGAGATCGGGGAACGGCGAGTATGAGAGAGGAGGGGAAAATGACCGACAGACTGTGAGAGAGGGACAGAGATAGTGACCGACCGACAGAGAATAGAGACAGAGAGGGAGAGACCGACTGACAGAGAATAGTGATTGACAGACATTGGGAGACATCGCTCGTTTCCAGTGTTTTAGGAAACATGCGAGAAATGTTTTTAGAAAATCGGATGTCACTAGGATGGTGTGAGTGCCGTCCCATGACATCCGATTTTTTTACATGCTCCCATAGACTTGCATTGGAGAAACTCGCAGTAGAAACTCGCAAAAAAGCAGCATGCTGCGATTTTTTTCTCAGTCCGATTCGGACTGAGGAAAAAAAAAAAAAAAAAAAAAAAAAAAAAAAACAAACATCGCAGATGAGAGCTGAATCATTCACTAACATGTGTCCGATTCCAATGCGAGATTTTCTCACATTGCTCTACTGCGAGAAACTCGCAAGTGAGAAGCAGCCCGGAGGGGGAGAGAGACAGAGAGGGAGGGGGCGAGAGGGAGGGGGAGAGAGGCAGCAATCGGATCCCTGTGATCGCATTGTGGGGACCCGATCGCCAGGGAGAGGTAAGAGATCCCTCTCCCTGCCTTTTGAATGCTGCAATGGCACCGATCACAGCATTCAGGGAGGTTAAACTGCCGGGGGGCAGAACGGGCACTTCTCTGAGCAGAGAGAGCCGGCTCCTGGCTGTAACATCAGCCGGAGACCCGGCGGCGACCGCGAGGGTACAGGGCCTGAACCCCGCAGTCGCCATGATTATAAAAAGCACAAAAAAAAAACACCATGTGAAAAAACAAGCAAACAATACATCCAAGCAATCCAAAAAATACATTATTGGATGAAATCACAATAATGGAACCAAATAGGTCTCTTTTATTGGTAAGTGCATAGACATCAATATACAGGGCGCATCCTTACAGCTGCCTGCACTATACCTGGAGAGAACCCCAAGATCCGCAGCTGGGTAGCAATTCTGAATCTGTTTCTTAGACGAGGGTGACATGTATCGTGTGACATTGAGATGACGATCTCGCATTGTGAAATCGAATCTAATGATTTCGGATGGTATGGTGTCCAGAATGCTTCCATATGTGATCACTGTTGCTGCTGGTTGCAGGTCGCACTTGACTCTCGTGCCGTAGACTTCAATGCAAGTTGTGACTAGTCAGTAATTCATATGCTTTATTTCCCCCAGAGTAAAAACACAGCTCTAAAAAGTGGCAGACAAGTTTCATAAATGTTTGGGGTCGCACGACTTGTCTGAACTATATGCAGTACATGTGCTGTATTAACCCCTTACTTCTAGAAAGGGCATTAGCCTTCTGCTAACTTTAGTAGTGGTGGGATATCAATAGGTTTGCAACACTATTGTGGTATATATATATATATATATATATATATATATACATACATAGAGCATATTTAGGCACGTCATATGTACTACTCTCCATGTCGCGTGTCACTTTTGACATATGGAAGATTTGTCAGAACGGAGAAGGGCGACCATCAGTCCTCACGGATTTTTTTATCAGTTACTACAGTGATGGGTGCAATTATACAGCAATTTCAATGTTCAAGGTGTGTGCTTGTGCCTTTTAAGAAATTTGGCACCCCCGTGGAGTAATCGGTTTAGGACTTTACGGAATGCCATTCTCAATAAATCTTATCTTCCCTATAAGTCCCATACAGACAAAGGCAGAATAGAAAACAATCCCAAGACATCTACTCTAAACAAGTCAGGATATTTCTAATGCAAATTAAAGGTTAAAAGCAGCATGGGAGAATCCAGGTGAGGGTACATTACCTGCTCATAGGAAGAAGTGGTCCCAGAGCGCCACGTCCAGCAGTCCTGTCCTGAGAGCCCCTGAAGCTGCCGCCTGTTCCTCCTACTGATTACAGCAGCTGCCACAAAGAGGAGGGGAAGGAGAGGAAGGTTACTACTGAGGGATATCAAGGCTTCTCAGCTGCAGCTGCTCCCATGGACAATACACATGGCCTTGGACAATACACTGTTCCCATAATTGCTCTTTTCATGCATGTTTCTTCTGAGACATCAGTTTCTAGTGACTTGCCTGGAATGTGGATAGTGCACAACTCATAGGAAATGGAGCAAATGTGCTGGAATATAGCAGAGCTGAGAGGAATATGGAATTGGGGCATTGACATTCACACTACAATATCGAAATGCGGAACCTAATGCCGGATTGGATTCTTCTGTAAGGATGTTGTTCATAGTTGTCTGTGTTTTGTCTTCCATATTGCAGATACCAAGCTACTGATATGGGTGCAGTGAATTTTTAAAGGATAATATGCAAGGAAGACAAATCGGGGAAGAAAAGCACCTAAAAGAGACTTAGTTTTCATGGCACATGCAGGAATCACATTTGTATTTGGTGGGTGATGGATGCACACCTAAAAGTTAGATATCCTGTCCACGTAAAACACACGTTTCTCGGTACGTATGTGTATGTTCTCCTTGTGCTGTCCCTGTGCTATCCGTGTGACATCCAGACAGCATGAACTTGTATACTTACCTGTCACCGGCACTGCTGTTACTTCCAGGTCTGTGCTGAGTGCAGTGAATATGCAGGAACATAATGAGCGGGCCCAGAAGTAACAGCAGTGGCACAGACAGCAGCACCGGAGACAGGTAATTATAACAAAATCTTTATTTTTATGTGACACGTGTTTTCTCCACTACGTGATCACTTCAGTGTGTGGTCCGTGTGACATCCGTTCTGGCAGAGAAAAACAGACATGTTGCCGTATGGCGCACATGGACACACGTTCTGTGTGAAAACACAGACGTGTGCACAAACCCATTGAATTTAATGGGTCTACGTGTCTCCGGTACATGTAAAAACGGACATCACACATACCAGAATCACCGACGTGTGAAAGAGGCTTTAGGGCTTGTTCAGACTATGTTTCCGGTCCATGTGTGCTTCGTGTACTAGTGCTCATGTTTTTTTTTTTTTCCCCACAAAGGCCAAAATCATAGCATACACTATTCTGGTGCATTTTACAGACCAGACTAGTGTATGTAATGCAAGGTAGCACCTGTATCCGTCCACATGGGCCAGTCACATCCGCACTAATTTTTTTTTTTTTTTTTACAGGCAGTGTGAACCCAGCCTTAGGCCCCCTTCACACGTCCGTGAGACACGTGCGAGCTTGGTCCGTTTCCGTATGTACCGGAGACACGGACAAACGTGCACCAATGTTAATCTATGTTTGAGGTCACACGTGCGTTATTTCATAATGTCCATGTCCGTAATCCGTATGTGTTTTGCACGGAAGCATGTCCGTTTTCTGCACGGAACACGCACACGCCATGAAAGTCAATGGTTATGTGCGCACAATACGTGACACGGATGCATCTCTGTATGCTCCGTGTACGTTTTGTGCTTTTTTTCTAGCGCTGTCGGTCATTCTTTCTTTTCCTGTCTATGTCGGTCAATCTCCCTCAGTCCGTCGGTCGGTCTCTCTGTCTGTCGGTCTCTCTCTGTCTTGTCTGTCCCTCTCTCGCTGTCTGTCGGTCGGTCAGTCCCCCCCCTCTCTCATACTTACTGATCACCGGCGCGGCGCTGCACGGCTGTTCACTAAACTCCGGCGGCTTTTCCTCTTTTGAAAAAGCCGGCCGCTCATTAAACAATTTCGTATTCCCTGCTTTCCCCACCCACCGGCGCCTATGATTGGTTGCAGTTAGACATGCCCCCACGCTGATTGACAGCTGTCTCACTGCAACCAATCACAGCCGCCGGGGGGCGGGACTATACTGCACTCTGGCTGTTGCCACCACCATAGACAGAGTGGGAGCTGCATCCAAAGCGCACAAATTAATTGACATGCTGCTTTTAGGAACGCACGGATTTGGGTCAAAATTTTACCATCGAAATCGCTGCATTAAAAAAGCAACGTGCTCACGTATCATGCACAATCTACATAGATTGTGCAGCGGACGCATGCATTTACGCTGCAGTGTAATACGCAGCGTAAATGCATGTAATTACGCAACGTGCACATGAGCCCTAAGGGGGCATGTAGATGAGATGTTTTTGACTTAGCAATTACAAATGCATTCAAAAATGTGTAAACCACACAGATTGCTGCCGTTTTGCAATATGGTTACTGATTTAGTTTAGGCTAGTTTCACACTTGCGCTATTTTGACGCAAACGGAATCCATCACTAATGTAGTACAGTTCATTTATTTACAGTGGAAGCGCGTTACTATGGCTCGTGTGTGTGTCATGCAGTACCCGCTTGTGTCCACATGATGTCGCGCTTCCACTGTAAATAAATGAACTGTACTACATTAGTGACGGATTCCGTTTGCGTCAAAATAGCGCAAGTGTGAGTGGGCCCTTATATTCAGGTGAAACATTTTTTGTTAACATTTTTAACCAAATAAAAGCTGACAACTCCCAGGTCAGTCGCATTTAATTGTAGGAATACACCTATAGGTGCTAAGGCCCCATATTTGGTGTAAAATACCTTTTAAAGGGGTTGTCCACTACTTGGACAATCCTTTCTCGTTCCCCATGTTTATCCCCATTAAAATTAAAAAAAAAGCAAACTTATCATAGTATCATAGTTTTTAAGGTTGAAGGGAGACTCTAAGTCCATCTAGTTCAACCCGTAGCCTAACATGTTGATCCAGAGGAAGGCAAAAAAAACCCCAATGTGGCAAACAAGTTCCAATGGGGAAAAAATTTCCTTCCTGACTCCACATCCGGCAATCAGACTAGTTCCCTGGATCAATACCCTGTCATAAAATCTAATATACATAACTGGTAATATTAAATTTTTCAAGAAAAGCATCCAGGCTCTGCTTAAATGTTAGTAGTGAATCACTCATTACAACATCATGCGGCAGAGAGTTCCATAGTCTCACTGCTCGTACAGTAAAGAATCCTCGTCTGTGATTATGATTAAACCTTCTTTCCTCAAGACGTAGCGGATGCCCCCGTGTTCCAGTCGCAGGCCTAGGTGTAAAAAGATCTTTGGAAAGGTCTCTGTACTGTCCCCTCATATATTTATACATTGTGATTAGATCCCCCCTAAGCCTTCGTTTTTCCAAACTAAATAACCCCAAGTTTAATAACCTGTCTTGGTATTGCAGCCCACCCATTCCTCTAATAATCTTGGTCGCTCTTCTCTGCACCCTCTCCAGTTCAGCTATGTCCTTCTTATATATCGGTGACCAGAATTGTACACAGTATTCTAAGTGCGGTCGCACTAGTGAATTGTACAGAGGTAGAACTATATTTTTTTCATGAACACTTATACCTCTTTTTATACATCCCATTATTTTATTAGCCCTGGCAGCAGCTGCCTGACACTGGCCACTAAAGTGAAGTTTACCATCCACCCATACACCCAAGTCTTTTTCTGTGTCTGTTTTACCCAGTGTTCTACAATTAAGTACATAATTATAAATTTTATTTCCTCTACCCAAGTGCATGACCTTACATTTATCTACATTAAACTTCAATTGCCACTTCTCAGCCCAATCCTCCAATTTACATAAATCTCCCTGTAATATAAAATTATCCTCCTCTGTATTGATTACCCTGCAGAGTTTAGTATCATCTGCAAATATTGAAATTCTACTCCACATGCCCCCAACAAGGTCATTTATAAATATGTTGAAAAGAAGCGGGCCCAATACTGACCCCTGTGGTACCCCACTATGAACTGAGACCCAGTCCGAGTACGTACCATTAATAACCACCCTTTGTTTCCTATCACTGAGCCAGTTTTTAACCCAGTTACACATATTTTCCCCTATCCCCATTATTCTCATTTTATGTACCAACCTTTTGTGTGGCACCGTATCAAAAGCTTTTGAAAAGTCCATATACACAACATCCACTGCATTTCCCTGGTCCAGACTTGAACTTACCTCTTCATAGAAGCTGATCAAATTAGTTTGACAGGATCGATCCCTCATAAACCCATGTTGATACTCTGTCATAAGGTTATTTTTCTTGAGATACTCCAGTATAGCATCTCTCAAGAAACCCTCAAGGATTTTACCAACCGTAGAGGTTAAACTTACCGGCCTATAATTTCCCGGCTCAGTTTTTGTCCCCTTTTTGAATATTGGCACCACATTTGCTATGCGCCAGTCCTGCGGTACCGACCCTGTTATTAAGGAATCTGAGAAGATTAAAAATAATGGTCTATCTATCACAGAACTCAATTCCTGTAGTACTCTGGGGTGTATGCCATCCGGGCCCGGAGATTTGTCAACCTTAGTGATTTCGAGGCGGCGGCGTACTTCCTGCTGGGTTAAGCAGGTAATATTCAAGGGTGAATTTATGGTATCACTGGTCATGTCATCTGCCATGGCATTTTCTTGTATAAAAACCGTAGAAAAAAAGTCATTCAGCAGGTTGGCTTTACCCTCATCCCCTTCCACCATTTCACCAAGACTATTTTTAAGGGGGCCAACACTATCGCTTTTCAGTTTTTTACTGTTTATGTAGTTAAAGAATATTTTAGGATTATTTTTACTTTCTCTCGCAATGAGTCTCTCTGTCTCAAACTTAGCTAACTTAATTTGCTTTTTACATATTTTATTTAATTTTCTATAATTATATAATGCCTCATCACTACCTACCCTCTTTAACTCTTTTAAGGCTTTCTGTTTTTCTTTTATTGCTTCCCTTACAGCTCTATTTAGCCATAGGGGTTTCCTTCTATTTCTTGCATGTTTGTTCCCATAGGGTATATTTTCTGCACAAGCCCTATTCAGGATGCTCATAAAAGTCTCCCATTTGCTTTGTGTACTTTTATTACTTAGTACATCATCCCAGTTTATTGCACTAAGATCATCTCTCAACTGTTTAAAATTTGCTTTCCTGAAGTTTAGTGTCCTTGTAGCTCCTCTACTAGACATTTTACTAAAGAATACATGAAAACTTATTATTTTGTGATCACTATTCCCCAAGTAACCCCCAACTTGTATATTTGATATGCGGTCTGGCCTATTGGTTAGTACAAGGTCTAGTAGTGCTCCCCCTCTTGTGGGGTCCTGTACCATTTGTGAAAGGTAATTATCTTTCATTGTTATCAAAAATCTATTTCCTTTGCTGGAACTGCAAGTTTCTGTTCCCCAATTTATATCAGGATAGTTAAAGTCCCCCATAATAATTACCTCTCCGAGACTCGCTGCTTTATCAATTTGCTTTATGAGGAGATTCTCTACCTCTTCCATAATATTCGGCGTCTTATAACACACCCCTATCAGTATTTTATTATTCATTTTCGCCCCCCTTATCTCCACCCATAGGGACTCTACATTCTCAGTACCCTCACATATGTTGTCACGCAGGATGGGTTTTAAGGATGATTTTACATATAGACACACACCTCCCCCTCGCTTATTTGTACGGTCATTCCTGAATAGGCTATAACCCTGTAAATTAACAGCCCAGTCATAGCTCTCATCCAGCCATGTCTCTGATATCCCCACTATATCATAATTTTCTTCCAACAATATTAATTCTAATTCCTCCACCTTATTTGTGAGGCTTCGGGCATTAGTGTACATGCACGTTACGTATGACTCTGTACCTGTATTCCTGCTTACTGTATTAACTGTCCTAACCCTTCCCCCCCGTACCACCCCCAATTTCATTACTTGTGCCCTGGTCACTATCTGCACTACATTCCCCTTCTATAAAGTGAATACCCTCGCCCCCCATTCCTAGTTTAAACACTCCTCCAACCTTCTAGCCATTTTTATTAACCTTATATTCCCCACCCGTGCCAGCATCGGTCCAGCAGCATTGGCACTTGGTCTACCAGGGCTCGGCTCATGTGAGCCCTGCACCCAATCATTGCAGGCCTCTCTCTCCACCTTCTGGATGTATGAGTAATCAACAGGAAGTGAGTGGCAGCAGCTCTTGCGTCCTGTTAATTACTCATACGCCGTGGGAGGTGAGTATAAGGTTTTATATTTTAACAGGGGGCAAATATGGGGAATGAGAATGGGTTGTCCAAGTAGTGGACAACCCCATTAAATTGCAACAGTTTTGTGCAACTCGGAAGTTCCACAAAAATATTGCTACTCTGGGCATTTTCATGCCCTTTCCGTCCAGCTATGCCAATATGGTTGAAACATGAGCGGGAATGCACAGTGGATAAGCTCACCTGTCAACTTTTCATAAATTTGTGTAATTTAAATTATAAATGTATTCCAGTCCATGACTGGAATAACATTTCTTGTACAGGCTTGCATCAATTGTAAGATGCGGCAAATTCATTAAGTGGTTGCATGTCTTAATGACTTAGGCCTCCTTCACACATCAGTTTTCACACGTACCAGAGACACACAAGTAGACCCATTAAAATCAATTGGTCTGCACACACATCAGTGTTTTGACATGGTCTGTGTGCTCCACATGGCGACATGCCCGGTTTCAGCCAGCAGCACGGGTGTCAAACAGGACTGCACACTGTGATCCGCGTGACATGTACCAGAAAAAAAACAGGTCACACAAAAATAAAGAATTGTTATACTTACCTGTCTCCAGCGCTGCTGTTGCTTTTGGGCCCGCTCGTTATGTTCATTGCATATTCACTGCTCTGACCGCGGACCTGAAAGTAACAGCAGTGCCGGAGACAGCAGAGCCGCAGACAGGTAAATATACAAGTTCATGCTGTCCATGTGATGTCTGGATGTCACACGGACAACACTCACATGGACAAACACATACATACATACATACCTTCACCATGGACGGTGCAAAGCGTTAGTATTTTGCACGGACGTGTGAAGGAGACCTTCAATGTATCTTACTTCAGCACAGCCTTCATTAAAGTATGTATAACACCTGTTCTTAATAAATCAGGGCCTTAGGGTTCTAATTATATTAGGTTATTTTCCTCTCTAGCTTACTGGAATGCAATGTATATATTCCTACAGGCAATACTAGTTATCTGGAAAATGCTGCCCATCCCCCACAGTGAACAAAACACGTTTTAGGTTACTACTAGACTTCCCCTTTTAAAATGAGGAATTATGAGACAGACAAGATTTAGGGTGACAGCACAATCAATGCAGTGTCTTCTCTGTACGCAGTCTTATGACCATCCGGTAAGGATATGATCCAATTTTAAGTACCAGCATTTAGCGCTCCAAGTAGTGACCAGAGAAAGAACAAGGGCCCTGATTCATCAGACCGTTTTTGTTTTTTTCTTTTAGTATAAAACTGTTTGAAATGTAACAATTTTTTTGCCCAAAAAGTTTATGGCTTTTGGTGTTTATACACCATTCCCGGCCACCTCTGACAACTGTTTGGCAGAGATTAGTCAAAGGGGACATGGTGAATTGTGATCAACAAATGTATCATGATTTACTGCATAAAAATGGAATCAATTTCAACAGAATTGTACTCCAACTTATGCTCCAAATCCATTAAGAGGTGCACATCTGGGAAGGAATTTGGCAAATATTACTCCAGCACTTTCTTCATCAAGACTGGTGTACAAAATGTTAATCTTAAAGGGGTTATCTGGCTTATTTTGCTTTTTTTTTATTATTTCAGTATTGGGCTACATTGGGGCAGGTAAGTAGATAGCAACTACCTACTTGCCCTGCTGTCAGCCCCTCCCCCCCGGCTCAGAGCGGTCATGAGACCACTCCTGCCACGATTTTGCTGCTTCCTGTGACAGGGGCAGGACCTTGTTGATGGGCATCACAGCCAACAGCATGTTGCCGCCCTGCTGCTTAGTTAGTAAGCAGGTATAGTGCGTTGAGTCCCCGCCCCCCTACTTCCCCTGCCCCCTCCCACACATTCTGTAGTCTCCCTCCCCTGCCCCCGTGCACTGCTAAGTGATATGCCAGCTGAATCACAGGGACCATCGCGGTGCTAGACAATCAATAAGAGGCAAAGAACAGGGGTGGCCCACTCGCTATCAGGGATACTGTCGGCACTGTTTGCTTGACTGTGTCCCCAGCTCTTTATGATATACTAGAAGGTGGCCCGATTCTAACGTATCGGGTAGTCTAGAATGTGTATATAGGTTAGCAGATTGAATAATAAGGTGATGAATGGACTGGATGGGTTAGGATTGATTTAGTATTCTTATAATTGTTTATTGGTTTTAAAAAGACAAACAACGGAAGGAACAGTTTTAATAGAGGAGTCTAATGTTTAATGATGTCCATGGCTTGTAATGAAAGAAGGCCATGAACAGTGTAAAGTTAAGTAAAAATATTTTTGTACACCACATTTCGTGTGAAAACCTGGTCCCATCCTGGTATGGCCCCCATATTGTGAACTCTTCCAACGCGGGGCTTGTATGGAACTGTAATATCTCTGTGTAAGGGTATATATAGTGCATGGAGCAATAGGTCTCGGAACTCTCCCCTTTCCTTTCTTTATATTAAAAGATCTCTTGTGTAAGACAACAATCACACACTTATATAAAGAGCCCCCAACTAATGAATAAAACTGTGTACAATGACTCACTGTGTGCGGTAGAAGCTGACGTCTTCGTGCTGCAGTTCCAGTCTGATCAGTTCAGTCTTCTGAAAAAAATCTGATCCTTCAAGTGGCTATGAAAATAAATTACTCCATCGCCCACGCAATGGTATTTCCATTTTTTTTTAAACATAAAAGGTGCATACCTACTCTAACTCATTACCAAGTAAGGCCCACATGGAAAAAGTGTTTTGTCTAATGAACTGTACATTCTCACATTTGTAGGTTAAAGTCTATCAAGTCCCGGAGTAGTCCAACTACATTTTGTTACTCCTTTTGAAATATCTGACATACGTACATAGAGTTTAATAACATGAGAGACAAAAGAAAAACCAACAACTATCCTCACAGGAAAACTAGGTGGCTCAGTGGCTAGCAGTTTGTTGCAATTCCTGAGGTCCATAGTAAAATTGGATGTCTAGAAGGATCTCATGAAAGGCTAATTGGGATGCATCAGTCACAAGAGGTCGAGGCTCCTGAAATAGCTGGACAGGCTATACTACATTGTTCTTGTGTCTCCTGTTAATTTCTAAGGGAGCTATGGATGGCGTGTACCACTGCCTGCTCTGCTGTTTCCTTAACTGGCCACGCCATAGAGATAGGTGTTCCTGTCTGAGCCATGAATGGCTAAGATTGGGATACCCATTTAACACCTTACTTGGGAGCTGCTGTCAGAATCATAGCTACCAGAAGTTAAACATCTGTGTCACTCTCAGGTCCTCCTGCAATCCACAGCGCACGCTCCCAGCAGGTCCTTGTGTGTTCCACAGTTCCCCTGCTTCAGGCTGGCCAGTACTCTCTTAGGCCTGTTTTACACATCAGTGAAAAACATAGATGTTTTTCACTGACGTTTTAAAAACGCATATCTCCCTCCGTGTGCCATGATTTACAGCACACGTGGGTTGTCCATGTGCTATCCGTGATCTGTCATCCGTGATAGCACATTGCAATAAACTCACTCATCAAATAAAGAAAACTCTTTGAATGAGGTGTGTCCAAACTTTTGGTCTGTACTGTATTTACCAGAATCACTGACGTATGAAACCGGCCTTACACACACACACACACACACACACACACACACACACACACACACGATCTCAGGAACATAATAACATAATACAGAAACATACGCTGGAACCACACTACTTTTGGCCGGCAGCATTGTGGAGCGCATGGAGGACCTGAGGTGGAATGCATTGATGTTTTCCACTGCGTCCCAGGTCCCCGCAACAATATGGTATCACCGTGTGTGTGTGCGCTCCGCCACAGGTCCTAGTGTAGCGCGTCCACGGGGTAGGTGTTTTAACCTACTCGTTGCCGGGCCGGGGGTGCAGATTCTTCTGCGTCGTCATGGGGTGGTCTGGCCCAGTTTCGTTGCCCCGAGGCATAAAGGAAGGAGGGTTGGAGGGTGGTAGGGAGGATGGATGTAGTAGTTGAAGGTTAGGAAAATCTATTAGGATTGTGACATCACCTGTAGTACACGGTCAGGGATGGGGGCCGCCGCTGCAGGATCTCTCACCGGGGGAGATGTTAATTGCAGCCGGGATGGTGTCGCTCTCTACAGGTGAAGCGGGATTACCTCAGGAGGATGGAGGGGTTTGGTGGTAGTCACCGTTGGCGCCGCAGCGCTGAGTGTCTGCGCTGGTAAAGGAGAGGCAGGGGCCGCGGTTCCAAGTGTTTTTACTCACAAGTCCTTTTAGACGCTGCCCGAGGTGCCATTCTCTGCCACGATGGGCCCCAGCTGATCCCGGATAGTCGGTGGCCGGTGTCCGTGAAAGTGTCCCTCTGTAGCTATTCGGAACTCGGGCCGAGCCGCCTGCTCCAAGCCACGGATCCACGAGGAAACTAACTCCTATGTCAGTGCTAGATGTTATCCCAAGCTGTGTCCCCCAGGAAAGTTCTGTCTAAAGTGTGTTGGTTGCTCCTACTTCTACCCATCTGGTGCTCGCCCCCTGTGGTTGTCATAGTGACTGGGAAGTCCCATGCTTTGTGATGGCTGGCTACCCTGTCTGCCCTAGTCCAACCCCCAGTGAGTAAGCACCTGCTGTTGTTTGTGTGTGTTTTTTGAAGGCACCGGCAGGTTAACCCCTTCCTGACCCGGGATAGATATTACCCCATAAAAGTGGTGTAATACCCTGTAGCGCCTGAAGCCCAAGGGTGCCACACTAGCATTCCACAGCCTTCCATCAGGAGCCTGGCAAGTATGATTGCGGGGTCTTCTGTCTTCTCTCTTTTGGGGGGTGTCTGCTTTCTTTAATGACGTATCCTGCAGTATTTTTAACTTTTTTAGCTGCATAGACACTTCATTATTGAATTTTCGGAGTAGGACTTATATTTAAGCCTTACTCTGAAAAAGCAGAAAATTCCTGCTAGGGCTTATTTTCGTTGTAAGGCTTATTTTTGGGGAAATAGGGTAGTAGTAGCAGTAGAGTGGGGCAGGCATAGAATTCAGTTATCTACCATGCTATATACAGACCGCTTTCAAGGGCGAGATTCACCTTTTGGCCATGTTCATACGTTTTGTGTTCCTCGCGTTTCTTGATGCATATTTGTCACAAAACATGAAGGACTTCTTGATGCCAGCAAAGTCAATTAAAATACTGGAGGCTCATGCACACCTTGAGTCTGATCTCCTTGCAGATTCGGTGCAGACATGCCATTTCTTTCAGTGTTTTTGCTGCAGATTTTACCAATTCTAATGAATGGGAAATAATCTGCATTAAAAATATGCGGCAAAACACAATGAAAATGCGGCAAAAACACCAAGAGATGCAAAAATGTCTGCACCAACTATTTTAACGTGTGCACATACCCTAAGTGTTTTTTTTTTTTTTTTTCGATTTTTACCTCAGTATTTGTAGGTCAAAACCTCACCAAATACTCAATGTGTGCATGTGGCTTAAAGGCCGCTTTACACACTGCGACATTGCTAAAGCGATGTCGTTGGGGGTCACAGAATTCGTGACGCACATCCGGCCGCGTTAGCGATGTCTTTGCGTGTGACACCTACGTGCGATTGAAAGTCATCTCAAACATGTGCAAAATCGCTACATGCCCCCCTATTCCCAATTATCGTTGCTGCTGCAGGTACGATGTTGTTCGTCGTTCCTGCGGCAGCACACATCGCTATGTGTGACACCGCAGGAACGAGGAACAACATCTTACCTCCAGCCGCCGGCAATGAGGAAGGAAGGAGGTGGGCGGGATGTTACGTCCCGCTCATCTCCGCCCCTCCTCTTCGATTGGGTGGCCGCTTAGTGACGTTGCTGTGACGCCGAACGAACTGCCCCGTGAGAAAGGAGACGGTTCGCCGGTCACAGCGACGTCGCTAGGCAGGTAAGTAGTGTGATGGGTCCGCGTGATTTTGTGCGCCACGGGCAGCGATTTGCCCGTGACGCATAAACGATGGGGGCGGGTACGCACGCTAGCGATCTCGCTAGTGTGTAAAGCGGCCTTTAGTCTGCTCCTTTTGACATTTATTACCCAAAAGAAATATGAAAGCAAAAAAGCCCAAGTGAAAAAAATCTACTTATAAATTGTATTATTCCGAATATAGATCATAATTAAAGGGAGAAAAAGACATAAAAAATGTCAAGGGCAGACCATAATACCAAATATGATGATTACAAATGAAATGTAGAGGAGCCAAGGTTCAGTTCTGCATATTTGGTCTGCCCTTGACATTTTGTATGTCTTTTTCTCCCTTTAATTATGTTGTATATTTTTAATAATAATACATTGACTATCACTTTGGCTTCTTTGCTTCTGTATTTCTATTAGGTAATATTTATATGGAGTGCCCCCATGTTAATAGCCCCTTTTAGATAACCCTTGACATTTAGCTGTCTTCTACATGTAAAGTCAATGTGAAGGAGACTGAAAAGACAAAAGGCGCTAATAGGGTACTAACGCTACAAACGTTTATAGAATAAAATCAGATGTGCTCACCTGATACATTTGTGAAATTAGTCCCAACTGCTATTAACCCCTTCACAACCAGTTGATTTTGCACTTTCCATTTTTTTTTCGCCATTCTTCTTCCGAGAGACGTAACTTTTTTTTTTTATTTTTCAGTCAATATGGCCATTTGAGGGCTCGTTTTTTGCTAAACTAGCTGTACTTGTAAATGAAATGAAACCATGAGTTTTACCATATAGTGTACTGGAAAATGTAAAAAAAAATCCAAATGCAGAAAAATTGCAAAAAAAAAGTGCGATTTCACTATTGTTTTTGAGATATTGTATTCACTGTGTTCACTATATGGTAAAACTGATGTGTGGGTGTGATACCTGAGGTCGGTACGAGTTCGTAGACACCCAACCCGTATTGGTTTACTTTTATCTAAGGGGTTAAAAAATTAGACGTTTGTTCGAAAAAAGTGGCGCACGTTTTGCACCATATTCTGCGACCCATAACGTTCTCATTTTTCAGGCTCTATGGCTCAGTGATGGCTTATTTTTTGCGTCTCGAGCTGACGTTTTTAACCGCACCATTTTTGCGCAGATGCTACGTTTTGATCACCTGTTATTGTATTTTGCTCAAAGTTTGTGGTGACCAAAAAACGTAATTTTGGCGTTTGGAATTTTTTTGCCGTTACGCCGTTTACCGATAAGAATAATTGAATTTATATTTTGATGGTTCGGGCGTTTTTTAACATGGCGATGCTAAATGTGTGTATATTTTTTTAACCCTTTAATTTTCAATGGGGTGTATTTGAACTTTTAGGGTTTTTTTTTTTTTTTTTTTTTTTATTTTTCAAAACTTTTTTATTTATTTTACTAGTCCCCCTGGTGGGCTGTAATGATCAGCTGTCTGATTGCTCATTCATTTCTCCCGATAAAAGCAGCACCGCTCAGACCGGGAGAAATGATCATCTCTTATAACAAGCAGAGCACTTGGCTGTTTCTTACAGGATCTGAGTCATGTGAGCACAGGAGGCATCACATGATCCTGTGCTACCATGACAACCACCAGATTCACATGATCACGTCACGTGACTTCCAGTATCCGCCTGGGAGTAATGTTATAGCGCGATCGCTATTATAATGGCGCTGTCACATATTGACAGCGCCATTTAAGGGGTTAAAAGGCACGGGCGGATAGTGATTCCGCGCAGGCGCACATGTCAGCTATATAAATCAGCACCTCTCTGCCAGCAGCCGGGGGCGATTAACACTATGACCACTATGACGTAATTTTACTGCCCGCGGTCGTTAAGGGGTTAAAGTGTGTAGGTTATGGCTGCATCAAGCACCACGAGGAGTTAATGTCAAAATTTCAAAATAGAAGTGGACTCCCGTGCTGTCGTAAGAAGATGGTCAGCAGTAATGGTTAATCGTGATTTTATTACGTGTTTCAGAGGTCACATCTCCTTCCTCAGATAAATCACACATGTACATTATGTAAATTGGGTTACTTGCAGCTTTTTTACTTGTGTTTTTACATACTTTTTTTTTTACACAAGTTATCGAGTTCTTGACTCTATCTTTTTTTGTCTCTTGTTGGTATATCATGTTTTAAACAAAGCTGCTTTGCTTTTGATACGTCCTGGTATTTGGCTTTCACAAAACTGTATAGATATATCTATGTGTGGATTATGTGCATTTTTATTGCAGCGGAAACACTGTAATAACTAACCCATATGCATTTTTTACCTGTGGATTTTCCGTCTCTAATGCAAGTCTATGGGGAAATTCTGCACTGAAAACTCCGTGTCCCCACGAAAATATCACGTTGTGGATTGGAATCACGCACCACAGGTCAGTTTACACGTAAAAAAGAAGTGCAGTGGGCAGATTTCTATAAATCCAAACCACTGTGCTGGAACTGTAAGACACTGCAATTTGACTTATTGTGGGAACATAGCCTAAAAACTCATCATGGGCACACAGCCTTAGGGCATGTGTACATGTAGTTTTGAGGAGGTTTTGGACCAGAATCTGAGTGCAAACTCTTCAAATCCTGTGCGAAAACTAAAAACTCTCCCAAAGACTGGATTCACACGAACGTATAGCATCCAATGCAAACGCATTGGATGCGATATGCTAATAACCCTCAACACCTGCTGTGCTGCCAGTGTGAGCCGAGTGTCATGCGACTGTGACCTGATCCTGTAGCTGCGGAGGAGGGGGAGGGATTACTTCCTCCATTGTCAGCTGATGCAATAATCGCACTGCACCTGGATGTCATCCGAGTGCAGTCCGATGTTTCACTTGCACCCATAGACTTGTATGGGTGTGAGTGACACATCTGTTGCTGAAAATCTCAACATGCTGCAACTTTTCGCTCATCCAGAAACTGGATGAGAAAAAAGCTATCTGCTCTCCCTTATTGACTAACATTGGTCCAAGTGCAATGCAAGATTTTCTCACATTGCACCCATCTGATTCATACTCTCATGTGAGTATACCGCCCCGGGGCTCGGCCGGCTGCCAAGCCGCTCGGATCCGGGCTCGTCGGTGGGTGGCTTGAGCTCCTCCCAGACCCGGGGGTCACGTCGCTCTGAAGTGATGCTAGCGCTACGTGAGGGGTGGTGTTCGGTGGGGAGATCTACAGCTGTGGCCGCGGTTGTTTTGGGGAGTTACGTTCGTGACGCCACCCACGGGTTGTGGTGAATGGATGGACACCACTGCTGCCGTTGACTAGGCTCCCGGGGACGGTGTTGCGCAGCTTGGTGTTGACCCCTCCGTGGGTAGTGGGTGATGGTGCCGGGGGGCCCGAGGGAGGTGCTGAGGCGGGGAGATGGATGCATGCTGGCGTGTCGGTGCAGTGCGCGGCCCGAAGGCACTGTTGTACTCACTATTACAGACACACTGGAGTCTCTGGTAAACCAACAAGATGGAGGACGGTGCCCGCAGCCAGCTGCGCTTTTCCCCTTTTTCAGGTTGGTGGTTTCCGCCTTTCTCCTGCACTTCACTTTTAGTAGAATGGTGACTCCTATGCCTGAGCAACGGTAGTCCGCTCCCCAGCTTTGTGTGTGCCAGTAGAGCCCGTTTGCCCGCAGACGCTGGCCTGTGGGATCTCGATGCCTGGGCGGTGGCTTTCTATCCCTCTGGTTGGGCTGTTGACTTCAGTCGGGTCTTGGATAGGAAAGGACCTAAAGTCCAGAACCCAATCAGTGAATTCGACTCGGTCCAGTGGCTTCTGGGCCTCGTACTGGGTCTGAGTACCCCTCCTGGTGCTCCGGTTTCCAATCGGTTCCCCGGTTCGGTACCGGCGGGCCACTACCCGATCCCGGTCCCTTACGGTTCCACCGGCTATAATCCCAGCTCCTGCAGGCGGCCACCACCATCTGCCTCCTGGCCACAGGGTATCCGGGCTCCGACCCAGATCCCTGACAGACGTATACATTTTGCTACCACTCTCCTCCACTCATGTCACTGAACTGTTTTTCCCGCCTCAGGCTCTCCGAACTCCTCGGTGGGCGTGGCCAACCGCCTGGCTCCGCCCCTCGGGTGTGAACGTCAAGTCCTGAGAGGGGTGATTCAAGGTGTTAAGGTTGGCTGCTGGTACCTTTTTAGGGGAAGGTGTTTGTGCAAGGGGCTACCTGTGACTACCTGGCTAGTCCAGGGCGTCACATTAGCGTACCCAAAAACTACATATCCACATACCCTTAATCTACCTTCCCACGCTGGAGAGTTTCTGCAGCATTTTTGCACCTATTATATAAATTAGGCTACTTGCATTTTTGTGCCTTTTACTTACTATGTTTTTATCATGTTTTTGATGCTGCAGCTTTTGTTTCTTCTTGGTATGTTATGTTTCAAATTAAGCTGCTTTGTTTTTGATACCTCCTGGGGTTTGATATTGACAAAACTTTGATACAGTGCGTGGATTACATGTGTTTTTTGGTTGTTTCTAGAGGAAAGGCACTGATTTTCCGCATCTAAGACTAGGTTATTGTACCGCCCCGGTGTTGGTCGGGCTGCTCGGATCCGGGATCGTGGTGGCTCGAGGGGGGATCCGGACCCAGCTTGGCGGACACTTTGATCCGTAAAAGGGGATATTTACAGTGGAGAAGTTCGTGACCCCACCTGTGGGTTGCGGTAATTGGAGTACCGCGGCTGCTGTAAGGAGTACCGGGGCAGATGGAGTTAAGCAGCCTGTTAGTCCCTCCACAGGTAGGCATGGCCCCGGGCTCAGGGGTGTTGGAGTTTATTCGGGAGCGCAGGGTGCAGGTGACCAGGGTACTCGCTGTGGGTAGTCGTGGTGCTGGATGAGGATTACAAAGGAGACACACACGCAGCAAGTAAACCAAATTTTCTGTGTACCACAGTTACTTCGGGGAGCCCGTCCAGGTATCCGCTCCCACCGGTGTCACTTGGTAGTCCGGAGCCTACTGTGCTCTTGATGGCTGGCACTTGGGACTTCAGTCGGCTGCTTTTTGGCTGGAAAACCCTGTCCCCCGCGTTGTGCTGATGCCCCAATCTCTGTGAGAAGGTCCCTGAAGATCTCCTTCCTCTGCAGGTTAACTGCCAGGACGTTGAATTGGCTCCTGACCTAGGGTCCTTTTCCCCCTTCATGCTCGGTACCGGTAAATTTCTTATGGGCTTGCTGGTGCCGACAGTCCTCGCACTCTTTTCCAATGTCACTGCTACCGGTCCCCGACTCCTCTGGTCCCAGACCACTGTCTGTGACCCAACCTCGGTCTTGCTCCCCGGGAGCTCACTCTCCCCAGCTCCTCACTCTTTGAGGACTCTCACTAGTCTCCTGCGTCCTCTCTCCCACCAGTCTGCCTGACCCCTAGGTGGGTGGCCCTTTTCCAGCTAGATCAACCCACTGGTGTGTCTGACAGGTCATGATGTGAAGTGTTGATTGGAATTTGTGGTGCTGATGGTAGTGACACCGATTTCTTAGGAACCTGGAACCATGGGGGGTAGGCCCTGCACCCTGGGTAAGGCTGCAGTACCCTGTGGCACCCTGATGTACTCAGGGGCGCCACATTATCACGATGAGCTTTTGATGTTGCAGCATTTCTGCACCTATTAAGTAAATGAGATTACTTGTGGGGTTTTTTCATTGCATTTTTTTAAAGTATTTTTTACATGCGATTTTTATGCTGCAGTTTTTATTACTTTTTGGTGTGTTATGTTTTCAATAAAAATGGTTTGTTTTTGATCCTTCCTGGTATTTGGTTTTGAAAAACTTGATTGATATATTTATGTGCGGATTACATGTGTTTTTGTTATGCCTCCGCTGCGGAGCACACACAAAAAAAAAAAATGTTTAAAAAATCCCATGTGCATTTTTTACCAGTGATTTTTCTGCATCTAATGCAAGTCTATGAAGAAAATCTGCACATAAGGGTGTGCTCACATCTGTGTATAAAAAATCATCCAGAAAAATTGGGTAAGTGAAATCTGTTTGGTATTCCATATGTCATCCAAGTGCTATGTGTTGTTTTGTTTTTTTTTAATCTCAACTATTCTACCATTTACAGTGTTCTTTTCTACAGAATGGTAATATAGCCATAAAAATACGATGGCATATGGATGGTTTGTGTGACATCCGTTTTTTTTCTCGCACACATAGACTTGCATTGGCGAGTATCGTCCGATATACGCAACATGTGGGAATTTATTTATCAAACCATTAGGAAAAATTTGCAGATCAGCAATGCTTTATTGTTTAACATCGGTGCAAATGCAATCCTATTTTTAATTGGGTTGCACTCAGCGTATTTATATGCAGATATTTGCGAACCCTAAAACTCAGTCTACCCCGAGAGTCCAGAAATGTGTTACTGGGGATGTGCTACTATAATAAAATCAGTGGGAGAAAACTGAGCATTGCCAATGGGGATCTGTGACTTACTGAGTTAACACAATAAGCAGTAACATTAGGCTCAAAGATGAACTGTGTGAAAAGACAACAAGGACAAATGTAGTACCAAAATAATCCCTGAAGAAGATTACATCTGAATTCTATGTAAGATACGACAATTCTGCTGGTACTAAGAAAGCAGGAAAGCAGAAGATCGGAAGCGTTATCATCCCATCTGCCTGTCACATTCCCAGTTCTACAGAATTTTGTAATAGCCAAAATATGTTACATGTGATCATCATAAACACTACACTATTGCATATAGTGCATACAAAGCAGAATACAAAATGTATGGAATTGTAAAAATGTATCTACTGTTCTGTCATTTTCCTTCCAGATTTTTGTCATGTGAAAAATGACACCAAAAAAGAATAATTTCAGAACTTTTTCCATCTTTAATGTCCCTTAATCTATACAAATCCATTTTAAACAAAAAATCTTTTAGGGTGAAAAAAATTCGGAGACACCCATCTAGCTGGTCTCCATCGCACCGCCCGTTAGGTGAGGATTATAAAGTGTTTTTTATGTTCTACACAACGGCCTGGGCTCATATATACAGCATGTTAGAATTACGTATATAAGAGCCCACTTGTGGTGGCCGCAGCTTATAGTCACCAAATCTGGTGACAGGTTCTCTTTAACAGCAAAAAACATGGTCTGTAAACAGCTTACCACACAGCAAAGGGATCTCTCATTGTTGAAACTTATCAGTAAAGAGAAAAATAGAAATAAACTTTCCAAGGTATTTGATATGCCATGGAACACTGTCATTAAGAAGTGGATTAAATTTGGCACAACAGTGGCATAACCTAGAACTTGATGCCTCTCAAACTGATGGATAAAAGAAAGAAGAAAATTAGTCTGAAACACTACAACAACATTAAAGAAGCATTGGTTGAGTACTGCATGTCACATTAGTTTCCTGTATTCTTCATATCTCTGGCCTGTGGGTTAGGGTGGCATGGCTGAGGCATTTTCTTACAAGGAAAACCATCCTGGCTATGTTTTAGCAAAACCTACAAAATGTCTGCCAAAAGCATGTGGGAAAACATACCGTATTCTGGTTTAAGGTGCTGTAGTAGATGAGAGAAGAAGGCGCAATAGGATCTTACCCGATTTACAGGGCAAAAAGTAAAAGAGTAATGCACTCACCTGGCTGGGTTGTGCCAGTCACAACCCCTATGCAGACGTGGATGAGCGCTTAGGTGGTTCAGCAGCGGCCCCGTCACAGACGAAATATCAGCGCAAAGGAAACTGGAGAAAGACGGGTTAAATGCCGCGCTGGAAAACCACGAGCATGGATATGATGAACTGTTCTTTTATTTAGATCATTCCAACGCGTTTCGGAGACTCATCTGCCTCCTTCCTCAGGGAAAAGAATCTTACAGACAATCAGGATCTCCCCTTTATGAAGCAGTGTATAGAAAAAAAAAAGTTTGCTACCAATCGTGACGTCATCACTTCATGTGCTGCCGAGTGGTGACTCATTGCCACGTGGAGTGAGACTGCGTCATGGTATAGATTACACAGATCTTTACATATTATATACTGCAAGCGTATATTCAAAGTTCTTGGTAAAACAATGAATGGATCAATAAATAAATATCTTATTTGTGAGGGCTCGTCTGTATTCTTTTTAGGAGGCAAAAAAAGAGAAAAAAACAGTAAAAATAAAAATGGACAACATATGTGGATGTGTGGTTCCTGTATACAGAAAAAGGTGTATACAGGAACCACACTTCCACATATATGTTGTCCATTTTTATTTTTTTCTCTTTTTGCCTCCTAAAAAGAATACAGACGAGCCCTCACAAATATAAGATATTTATTTATTGATCCATTCATTGTTTTACCAAGAACTTTGAATATACGCTTGCAGTATATAATATGTAAAGATCTGTGTAATCTATACCATGACGCAGTCTCACTCCACGTGGCAATGAGTCACCACTCGGCAGCACATGAAGTGATGACGTCACGATTGGTAGCAAACTTTTTTTTTTTTTCTATACACTGCTTCATAAGGGGAGATCCTGATTGTCTGTAAGATTCTTTTCCCTGAGGAAGGAGGCAGATGAGTCTCCGAAACGCGTTGGAATGATCTAAATAAAAGAACAGTTCATCATATCCATGCTTGTGGTTTTCTAGCGCGGCATTTAACCCGTCTTTCTCCAGTTTCCTTTGCTCTCGTATTCTGGTTTAATGAGACCAAGGTTGAATGTTTTGGACATAATTCCAAAAAGTATGCTTGGCACAAAGCCAACACTAGACATCACCAAAAATAACATACCCACAGTGAAGCAAGGAGAAGGCAGCATTATGCTTTGGGGCTGTTTTTCGGCAGCTGGGAGTTTAATCAAGGTGGAGGGAATAATGAACAGTTCCAAATATCAGTCAATTTTGCAAAAAAACACTTCAAGTGCCTGCTAAAATGCTGTAAATCAACCCTAACAGAAGACCGAAGCTTTGGAATTGGCCAGCCATAGCCCAGACTTGAATCCAAGTGAAGATCTTTTTTTATTATCGCTACTCCCCTACAAATCCCCCTTTTTTTTTTTAATCAAAAAATATTTATTCACTTATATAGCGTTATGAATTCCATAGCTCTTTACATACATCAGCAACACTGTCCCCATTGGGAATCGCAATCTAAGGTTCCTATCAGTTGTCTTTGGAGAGTGGAAGGAAACTGAGGTACTTAGAGAAAACCCACACAAACACGGGGAGAACATACAAACTCCTTGCAGATGTTGTCCTTGGTGGGAATTGAGCCCAGTGCCCAAACACTATAAGACTGCAGTGCTAACCACTGAGCCATACAATGCCAAATACAGTATAAGGTTTCATTTACTCAGTGCTAATTTTAATGGTCTTTACCACGGAGGCATGATGGCTCACAGGGTATAATGCACAGCAGCCTTCAAACCTGCCCCCAGGAAATCCTCGAGCAACTTACCTTTGGTAAAGACTATAAAAATCAGTAAAGACCCATATCTTGGAACTGTATGGCAAATTAAAAAAAAAAAAAAAAAAAGGAACAAGTGGGAATAAATTAGGAGCAAAACTTGTGACACTTTTGACCTGATGGTAGGTCCTCTTTAAAGCTGGATTTCTATATGTGTTTCACGGTCCGAGATCCCGTCGTGTTTCTCCTGACCCAAACTTGACAGATGAGGGTCCAAACTCAGAAAGCAAAACATGGATGTGCGAATCCTGCATAAACCATACAGTTTAAAAGGGGGTGTCCAGAACTCACATATTGATGATCTATTCATAGGAAAGATAATCATCATTCGATTCATGGGGGTCCAAAACTCGGTGCCCCTGCTGATCAGCTGACATCTGTGTGGAGAACAAGAGCACCCACTGACCCTCGTGTCTCCACAATCTGTTCTAGCAGTGGCGTTTTTTGATTTTTTTTTTAATTCCAGCCCTGGAGTGGCGCTGAAAGTGTAAGTCCTCTGCCCCTGATCTTATATTCTCCTTCCAGCAGTTTCACATTCTATCGCCGTCTGTCTCGTTTGACATGTGACCTGTCAGCAGCTCCAGTGTTCCATACAATATGCTGGAGGTCACAACTCAATACAAGTCTATGAGAGCCTCATTCTGACCCTTAGGCTATGTGCCCACGCTAGAATGTCCCTGCGGATTTTTTTGCCTGAAAATCCGCGACTTTCGCAGCAAATCCGCACCCGCGGATTTGCCGCGGATTTACCGCGGATTTTTTTTTTTTTTTTTCCCCATTCAAAGCCAAAAATCCGCACCAAATCTGCACCAAACAATTGACATGCTGCAGATTTTTCCGGATCAAAATCCGCGGCAAATCCGCCGCGGAAAAATCCGCAGCATGGGCACAGCATTTCCAAAATGCCATTGAAATGGCTTGGAAGTGCTGCTGCTGCAGATTTTCGGCAAATCCGCGGTAAATCCGCGGTAAATCCTGTAGCGTGGGCACATAGCCTTATGAGCACTTCTGATGTAACTTCTGATTTCCGGCCAGTCAGAGGTTATGGGCACAAGATGGCGCCGCAGGACCGGAGCGTCAGCAATAAAACTAGTGAAAACGCCGCAGTGCAAGTATAACATGGGGCAGGGGACTTACATTTAAAGCAACAATCCAGCGTGGAAATAAAATCAACCCGCTGGAATGCTGCTTTAAAAATAAAGTCAAACAATAAAATCAGC